>NW_027363461.1:57500-95000 GCF_046119375.1 Phyllobates terribilis
GGAATGGACCTTACCAATGAAGGAGTCATTCGACTGATGACAAAAACTTTTATAGAGAATCTTAACCCAAAACTTAGGGAAAAGTTCAAGGCTGCAACTCCTGATTGGAGAACCCTAGATGATCCCCAGATAGTCAGACAAAAACTATTAGGGATAGAAATGGATATGCGTGAGGCAGCATCCAAACCCATCAGAGTAGCAGCAAATAATAGTCTGGTCAATAAAAACAACAGATCAAATCAGACCTATGACAAAGGGAACTTGGATAAGAAAACTAATCCATGTCACTACTGTAAGAAACCAGGACATTGGATTAGAGAATGCAGGAAAAAAGCCAGGGATATAGAAGATGGTACCTATGTCCCAAGAGAATCACAAGAAAAGACAGTACAGGCTTCTGCTCCTGCAGCAAGCGAGTGACTAGACGTGATGCAAACCACTTTGACTGGAAGGCGCCCAATAATTCAGGTAAAAGTAGCAGGAAAACAATGCCCTTTTCTAATAGATACCGGAGCAACTTCCTCCGTC
Source organism: Phyllobates terribilis (assembly GCF_046119375.1). Taxonomy (NCBI): domain Eukaryota; kingdom Metazoa; phylum Chordata; class Amphibia; order Anura; family Dendrobatidae; genus Phyllobates; species Phyllobates terribilis. Next base: position 58,029 of record NW_027363461.1, read on the forward strand.
CTCAATGAAGACGCCTTACCAAATGCTGATTGTTTATCAGATGATGTAACCTATACCGAAGGGTATGATGGAGGAATCAGGCCACTCCCATATAGTATTCCCCTTGAAACAAAGATAGGATCTAAAATATTTTTATCTAAATTTCTTTTTGTCAAAGGGGCACCTACTTGTCTTCTAGGTACAGACCTATTAAAGCAGACAGAAATGAATATCCAATTTTTGGAGGATGGTAGAGTCCAAATTTTGGTGCCTGATGACCAAGAGTCTCTAGAAAACATTGTAAAAGTCCAAGCCTTAGAGGATGAGAAAGATCCTGCCCCTACCCAAATTATTTTAGATCTTTCTGAGGTACCAGAAAAATTATGGGCACAACATGACACCGATGTAGGACTAATGCCAATAGCTCCAGTAAAAGTCACTCCTGTTCCAGGTGTGACACTACCCCAATTGAGACAGTATCCTATTAGTGCCCAACAAGAACACGCCATAGGAGAACAGATAAAAGATTATCTAAAAACTGGAGTACTGATAGAAGTAAAGTCACCAGCCAATACACCGTTGTACCCCGTAAAAAAGAAATCTACTGAGGGGTCAGCTGCTAGGTACCGGATGGTACATGATTTAAGAGAGATAAATAAAATTTTGGAACCTATTACTCCTGTTGTGCCAAATCCACACACGTTGCTATCACAGATCCCAGCAACAGCACGAGTATTTTCTGTCATAGACTTATCAAATGCATTTTTTTCAGTACCATTACACCCAGACTGTTACAAACTGTTTGCATTTACATTTAAGAATAGACAATTAGCATGGACAAGATTACCACAGGGTATGATACATTCACCTACCTTGTACTCAGAAGCTATGAGATCAGTTCTTCAAAATTTCAAACCTACGGATGAGGTTGTAATTCTCCAATATGTTGATGACCTATTGTTATGTGCCCCTGCTCAAGAGTCCGCAAACAGCAACACAATAAGATTGTTAATATTTCTAGTAGACATGGGCTGTAAAGTTAACAAGAAAAAAGTACAACTTTGTATGACTACGGTAGTATTTCTAGGACACTGCATTTCACAAGGTATTCGGCACCTCACCGCCGACAGACTAAAAATCATTAGAGATCTTGTTCCTCCCAAGAACTACAAAACATTAAGAGCATTTTTGGGAATAGTATCACACTGCAGACAATGGGTTATACATGCTAGTCAGCTTATGCAACCTCTATATGATTGTTTAAAAATCGAGCCTTTTCAGTTAACTGAATCAGCGCTCATAGCCTTTCAAGACCTCAAGAAAGGTCTCATGTCAGCCCCGGCCTTGGGAATCCCAGACTACGCCAAACCATTCCAATTAATGGCTGCGGAAATGTCTAATCATGCTACAGGAGTACTAACACAGAAACATGAAAATAAACAAAGACCTGTCGCATACTATTCTGCTCAATTAGATAATGTTACCAAAGCTGCACCATCATGTGTCAGAGTAGTAGCAGCTGTCTCTCTTTTGGTAGAAAAAGCCTCAGAAATAGTACTAGACCATGCCCTAATAGTACAAACTACACATGATGTACATGGCATACTGAATCAGGTATTGCCAAAACACATTTCAATGGCTAGACATCTTAGATTACAATGCTCCTTACTAATGCCACCAAACCTCACTTTTCGCCGCATATTGTCTCTAAATTTAGCCACTCTGTTACCACTAGAGACAAAGGGGGGAGTGGAAGGAGGTCAGGAAGACGAAGATGAAAATTTTTTACAATACCACGAACAAGACAATATAATACATGATTGCTTACAGTGTATAGAACAAGAAACACAAGGGCTACCTAATGTACAGGACACCCCTCTTGACAATCCAGACCTACATATGTATATAGATGGTAGTAGGTATGCAGATGAAACTGGTAACTTTCACACAGGTTATGCCATTGTATCAGATTATGATGTTATTGAAGCTGAGCCAATGCAGGCCAGCTGTTCAGCCCAGGAAGCTGAACTATTAGCTCTAATACGAGCATTACAGTTAGCAAAAGAAAAAAACGCTAATATTTTTACTGATTCTAGATATGCATATGGTATTGTACATGATTTTGGATGTATATGGAGAGCTAGAGGTTACATGACAGCTTCAGGTCAACCAGTAAAACATGGACAAATGATTAGACAAATCCTAGAATCAGCTGCCTCAACCAAACAAGTAGCAGTAATAAAAGTACCTGCACATGTAAGACTCGACACCGAGATAGCTAGGGGTAATGACCGAGCCGACAAGGCTGCTAAGCGAGCTGCAGTAAAACCTCTGACAACTGACCACACTATTAGTGCAGTATCAGAATTTGACTTAATTACACGGCTCAAAGAAGCCCACCAGCAGGTGAGTAGAGAAGAAAAAGAAGAGTGGCAGAAACAGGGGGCAGAAGAAAAAGAAGGACTATGGAGAAAAGGAGATGAGCTTTGTCTCCCCCGAGCGTGGTACCCTGTTGTGGTCAGTGAAGCCCACGGACCTACACATGTGTCTGCAAACAGTATGATACAGAGGGTCAGACAGAAGTGGTTAGCCCCAGGGTTCGGCCAGGTAGCTCGAGCAAAATGTGGTTCTTGTGAAATCTGTTTAGCCCACAATCCAGGACAGACTGTTAAGACCCCCCAGAAGCACCATGTAAGACCACTATATCCGTTCCAGAGACTTCAGATCGATTACATCCAGATGCCTAAGCATGGACACTATGAGTATGTACTGGTATGTGTGGACATGTTTTCGGGGTGGCCAGAGGCTTATCCAGTTCATACAGCCACGGCTAAAGTCACTGCAGTAAAAATAGCACATGAACTGGTACCCCGTTATGGTATCCCAGAAGTGATCGAGTCAGATAGAGGTACACATTTTACTGGAGAGATCTTTCAGAATGTAATGAAAATGTTGTGTATAAAAAGTGAACTACACACCCCTTACCACCCACAGAGTTCTGGTAAGGTTGAGAGAATGAATGGAACACTTAAGTTAAAAATACAGAAAGCCATGGCAGAAACACAGAAACCATGGACTGAGTGTCTTCCAATAGCATTGTATTCAGTCAGAAACACCCCCCAGGGAAAGAGCAAACTCACCCCCCATGAAATATTGTTTGGTAGAGTTGCCAATACAGGATTGTATTTCCCACAGACTTTAATGTTAGAAACTGAAAGCTTAACTGCTTATGTACAAAATTTATGTAAGCATGTGTCTAAAATACACTCTTTAGTGTTCTCTTCCATTCCAGATCCAGATTCCATCGAGGGAACGCACAAGCTGCAACCAGGAGACGAAGTTTACGTAAAAAGACATAACAGAAGAACGCTAGAACCCAGATTTGAGGGTCCATATCAGGTGTTATTGACAACTCCAACTGCAGTAAAATTGGAAGGAAAATCAGCATGGGTACATGCAAGCCATTGCAAAAAGAAATAGTGGTGATTGTACTTGTGTTAGCTATAACGATAGATCAGGGAGACCTGTGGGATAAACTAAGTTCCCCAAAACCTGCAGATAATAAATTTATAAAACATCATGAGACATTGGTAAACGGGCTGCTCGATGGCGGACAGAAAATAGCAGACTGTTGGATTTGTACGCATTCTCCGATATCAGCCACGAGCATACCCTTCCTGGCCGTACCCATGACCCCTGAGGAAGTGTTTACATGGACTAATTGCTCAGACAAATTAGCAAATAACCAAACCGTTAATTCTAGATTATGGAACACCACTGTTGCCATCCCAGTTGTGGGGTGGGTGGGATTTCCCTGGTGGCAAGGTAATATGACCGGAAAAATAAACAACTTACAATATTTAGCGTTTAAAGGAGGTGTATGGGTTCCTAGAAATAAGACGGGACTAACAGACTTAGGGTTAATTCCTACAGAAAATATACAACTCAGTTTTAGTAGCACAGTATCTTCTTCTCAACCTTTTAAACCTGATATAGTAGAAAAATACATACACAATAATGGTTGGAAATATTCACAATTATTCCCCGATGGAAACAATGATACATGTTCAAAAATACCAGGTAATATATTATGTAATGAGTCAAGTGCATATGACCCAGGTACACCGACTTGTGAAAATCCAGATGCAGGATACTGTAGTCCATTAGGTCAAAAACCCCCTTGGTGTATACTTCAGAATGTATCTAAATTTTTAGATTTGGTACATAGGTTGGTGCTCCAACACTCTGCAATATGGGATCTGCCTGAAGGAACCTTCTGGATTTGTGGAAATGGAGCATACAAATGGCTCCCAGTAGGAATAAAAGGTACATGTACTCTAGGACGCTTAACACCGGCCACATTTATAGTTCAGAATCAGCAGGTAGATATGCAAGCAGTACCTAAACACACACTATACAAAAGAGCAGCCGACAACTCGCCTAGACCTTCAGGTAGGCCACATGTGGTCCAAATGGGAATTCCTAATAAAATATTCAGCACTTTCTTTGTGTATCCAATGTTGATGCAGATGTGGGATGAATATGACAGACACAATGACCAAAATAAAGATAGCTGGTGGTCAGACACCTTCTCCTTTCTCAACCCAAAGAACTGGTTTAAGGGTATTGGAGGTTGGGTGGCTGGAATTCTGCAAGGTATATTACAGATTGTGCTAATTATAGTAGTCATATATGTAGTGTTTTAAATAGGATTAAAAATTATTTTAATATGCATAAATAAGCTTTGTAACACGGACTCAAGAATATGAAAGAAAAGAACTCCCGGACCAGGTTTTCTACCAAAAGTCCATAAGGAAGAATCAAAGGGGGGACTGAGAGGATGATGGGAGTGATGCTTCACGCAAGATTACGATGTAAGACACAGATGAAGTAATTCTTTCCTTATCTGGACATTTGGACTGACGCCCGGAAACTAGATTGTAACCTGTTTTTAGCTGTCTCAGTAACCTTCTACTGCTATGAATTAACACTTTTTATGAAACTTTCTTATTAACATTCCACTGTAATGAATCATTATTTCGCTGCTTGTAGAACAAAGGCATTTTACTGCGCATGTATGACAACAAACTAAGATTATTAGTATAAATAAAAGGGACAGCTCCAATAGAGGCAGACGCGCTCAGGGGCTTCCCAGTACTTGATTATACACTACGTGTCTGTGTATTTCTTGTTACGGGGATACCCCGACTCCAACAAGGACCCTCCATGGCTGAATGATCCTAACAAGCAGCATTAACCCCTTCTGGCCATCATCAGAAAACCTTTTTTCTGCAATGCTGGGGTAGCTTTTCTCCCTCTAAGGAGAATCTTTAACCCTTCAGTGCTTGGTAAATTGTTTTGTGGGAACAGGCTGTGATAGCAGGATCTCACTTCCCCGGTTACTGTGCTCTTGTAAGGGGTTATTACTGCTCTTTCCGCGACGCTCGCTACTGAGTAGGGGGCATGTCGGATCAGGGTCCAGGCGGCGCGGACCTCTCTCCCGGCCCGCTTCAGGATCGGTCACGCGTATCTGATATGCCGGGGTTGACGGCGTCAGGTTCGTCTCTGGTCAGGGGCCTCAGTGATGTTAAAGCGCTCACTCGCTCCATTGACAGTCTGTCTGACCTCCTGGGTCACTGGGTATCAGCTAAGTCCCTACCGGCGCGGGGCAAGAAGCACCACAGGCCTGTGGTGGCGCTGTCTCCTCCGCGCAGCGCATCAAAGGCTTCGGATTCACCGACAAGCTCTGCTGGTGAGATCTCCGATTCTGATGAAGAGGATCGGCAGGGTCGCTCGGCTTCGCTTTCAGGCCACGTGGATGCTCTTATTGGAGCCATGCGGGAAGTGTTATAGCTGTCTGAAGAGGTGACGAGGCCGGGCAAGTCGGCCCGGCTGTATCAGGAGTCGCGTCGGGCTCGTTCGACACTGCCAGCGCACGATGAACTTAACGAGGCGGTGGAGAGAGAATGCCTGTGTCCGGATAAGCGCTTCCAAGGGATGCGGTTTTTTGATGCCCTGTATCCCTGCTCCACAGAGACGATCGCTAATTGGGTCCCCTCTCCTGAAGTGGACGTGCCATTGTCTCAGCTGAGCAAATCTTCTTTGCTTCCGGTTAAAGGGAAGGCGAGTCTACAGGATCCGCTGGACAGAAGGACGGAGTTAGCGGCGAAGTCCATCTACGAGGCCGTGGGTCATGGATTCCGAGCGGCCTTGGGGGCCATGTGGGGACAGCCTGTACATCTAGTGCACTAGTTAGGCGTTGGGCCAGATGGTGATGCTGAGCAGTGTCTGCCCTGGCTGGACCAGAATGGGAGACCACAGAATCCACAGATGATTCTGACCCAATTTCATGCCCAGCACATGCCTGACACCTAACATTATACTGGTGAGGCTTCCCTGAGATGGTTGGATCAGCTGCGGTCAGCATGGCAAGATGGGACTCCGCTGTCTGACGTGGAAAGGCTCTTCCAGCTGTTGGAAGAGGTGGCCCGATATAGCAGAGACGCAGTGCTGGATAATACTTTGTTTCTGTCCAGGGCTCAAGCCTCGGCCGTCACAGTCAGTAGAGCACTGTGGCTCAAACAGTGGACTGGAGACGCAGTATCCAAACAAGGTTTGCTTACTCTGGCGTACAAGGGCGGTCTGCTTTTTGGTTCGGACCTCACGGAGCTGATTGCTAAGGCCAAGGATGTGGCTTTGCCACAGCGGAAAGCAGCGGCCTCTACGTCTGACAGGTCAAGTGCCGGTAGTGGTCGTCGGTCCTTTCGACCCAGGGGACGATTCGATCAGCCCTCTTGGAGATTGGGTCGTCCCTCGTCTTCCGGTAAGAAGTCCACCCAGAAATCCCGTACTCCCTGGAAACAGCATTTCCGTCGGGACAAAAGGGAGGCTGACAAAAAGCCCGCTAAGGCGGACTGACGCCAGGATCCCTCTCGAGGGCTCTCGGGTGGGAGGTCGGCTGCTACAATTCGGGTCGGTTTGGGCGTCCCACGAATCGGACGCCTGGGTGACACGGGTTGTGTCAGCGGGCTATTTCATAGAGTTTCACTCTCTACCCCCGGACAGGTTTCGTCAGTCTCGCATCCCGTCCGTGCCCAAGCTGGCTGCTGCTCTGCTGCGGGAGGTCAACTCTCTTCTGCAGCAGGGTGTAGTGGTTCCGTTTCCGCCGGAGGACCGGGGAAGGGGGTTTTTACTCTAACCTTTTTGTGGTCCCCAAAAAGGAGGACAAGTTTCATCCCATTCTGGACCTCAAGGATTTGAATCTTCATGTCCGAATCCGGAAATTCCGTATGGAGTCTCTTCGCTCCGTCGTGGCGGCCTTGTCGCAGTACGATTTTTTGGTGTCGATCGACATCCGCGACGCCTATTTGCATGTCCCTGTTGGCAGGGCTCACCAGTGCTTCCTGCGTTTCGCCGTAGGGCAGGCCCATTACCAATTTGTGGCCCTACCTTTCGGGTTGGTCTCGGCGCCCAGGGTTTTTACAAAGGTTCTGGCGCCGCTCATGGCGCTCCTTCGAAAGCAAGGAGTTCCGATTCTCCCCTACCTGGACGACCTGTTAATTGTGGCGCCCACAGCGGAGGAGGCAGTGACAGCTCGCGATCTCTCCCTTCAGCACCTGGAAGACTTCGGGTGGCTGGTCAATTGGAAGAAGTCGTCATTGGAGCCGTCGCAGTCAATCCTGTTCTTGGGGATGCATTTCGACACCGTACGGGCAGTGGTGTCCCGCCCTCCGGACAAACAAGCGAACCTTCGTCACCACGTCCAGACTATGAGGTCGGTGAGGGCGATGTCCCTTCGGAAGTGCATGCGCCTTCTGGGTCTGATGGTGGCAGCAATGGAAGCGGTGCCGTTTGCACAATTTCAATCCCGGGATCTCCAAGATCTTATTCTGACCCGTTGGGACCAATCGCCGACTTCGCTGGATCGCTGTGTCGTCATCTCCCGCAGGGTGCGAGAGTCTCTTGGATGGTGGTTACGTCTGGAGGCTCTATCCCTGGGGAAATCCCTTCTTCTCCCACGGTGGTCGGTGATTACCACCGATGCCAGCCTGACTGGCTGGGGGGGGGGTTTGGAACGACCTCTGGGTTCAGGGGGTCTGGTCGTCAGAGGAGTCGTCTCTGCCAATCAACATTCTGGAGTTGAGAGCAATATTTCTCTGCCTCCGACATTGGACGGTCCCTTTGAGCGGTCTGCCGGTCCGGATTCAGACGGACAATGCGACAGCTGTCGCGTATATCAACCATCAGGGCGGGACGAGGAGTTCCAGACTCATGATGGAGGTCTCTCGGATCCTGCTTTGGGCCGAGTTCAGGGTTCCAGTCATCTCCGCGTTTCACATCCCGGGTGTGCTGAATATCTCGGCGGACTTCCTCAGTCGCGAGCGGGTAGATCCCGGAGAATAGAGTCTTCATCCGGAGGTTTTTACTCTGCTGTGCTCCCGTTGGGGGACTCCCCAAGTGGACTTGATGGCATCCAGGCTGAACGCCAAGATTCCGACAATCATGTCCAGGTACAGGGACCCGGAGGCTGTGGCGGTAGATGCTCTAGTGGCCCCGTGGGACCAGTTCGAGCTGATCTATGTGTTTCCGCCGGTATCCTTACTTCCTCTGGTGATCAGGCGGATCAATCTCGAACGAGTATCGGCGATTTTGGTGGCGCCGGATTGGCCGCGGAGGGTGTGGTATTCAACGCTGGTGTCTCTTCTGGCAGCGCCTCCGTTTCCACTGCCTCTTCGCCCGGACCTGTTAACTCAAGGGCCCATTCGTCATCCGGACCTGAAGTCACTTCGTTTGACGGCGTGGCTCTTGAGACCGAAATCTTGACCCGTCGTGGGTTTTCGTCCGAGGTCATTGCCACCTTGCGGGCGGCCAGAGGTCCAGCTACGACTAGTATTTATCACAGAACTTGGGAGGCCTTCTATTCATGGTGTTCTGGATCGTCAAGGAACCCGAGGGTTTTTTCCATTCCCAACTTCTTGGCCTTTCTGCAATGTGGTCTGGTCAAGGGTCTAGCAGTTAGTACCTTGCGGGGTCAGGTCTCTGCACTATCCGGGCTTTTTCGGAAGGCTATTGCCTCACGCAGGGATGTGCGTTCATTTTTTCGCGGGGTTGCACATAAGTTTCCGCCTCGGAGGGCGGTTGTGGCTCCTTGGCGGCTCAATTTAGTTTTGGAGGCTCTTCAGCATGGGCCGTTTGAGCCTATGGATTCAGCTACGCTTTACTTGCTTTCTTGGAAGGTGGCCTTCCTGGTGGCGGTCACCTCTTTAAGAAGGGTTTCGGAGTTGGCGGCACTGTCTTGCTCGCCCCCTTTTTTGGAATTCCACCCGGATCGTGTGGCGCTTCGTACCCGTGGAGATTTTTTACCTAAAGTGGTGTCGCGTTTTCCACCTCAATCAGGACATCCTGTTGCCTTCCCTCTGTCCGAAACCAAAGAGTCTGAAGGAGCGGGCCTTGCACTCGTTTGATTTGGTGCGGGCATTGAAGTTCTATCTTTCAATCACGCAAGGGTTTCGAAAATCGGATTCTCTGTTTGTGATTCCTGCTGGTCGTCGCCGTGGTCAGCGGGCTTCCAAGGACACTATAGCTCGGTGGATATGTTCGGCTATCCTGGAGGCGTACCGGCTCAAGGGCGAGCCTTGTCCGGTTAAGGTTCAAGCTCATTCCACGAGAGCTGTTGGTTCGTCGTGGGCTTTTCGTCAGGGGGCTTCGGCAGCGCAGCTCTGCCGGGCGGCTACCTGGTGCTCCGTTCACACTTTTACTAAATTTTATAAAGTGAACGTGAGTGCTTCCTCCAATGCGGCCTTGGGACGCAGGGTCCTGCAGGCGGCAGTGGTTTAGGTTATCTCTTTATTTTTTGTTCGGCGCTTGTTGCGCACTTGCCTAAGTTGTTGGAGTGTTGGCGATCCTGCCACTGTTTCCCACCCTTGAGTTTTGGACTGCTTTGGGACTTCCCACTAGTAATGGATCTGTGTCTCCCTTCCTTCCCTTCTGCTGCTGAAAGACGGATTTTGGTAAGACCTTACCTGTAAAATCCTTTTCAGCGAAGGAAGGAAGGGAGACACAGCACCCTCCCATGGCAGAAGTGTATTATGGTTTTTCTAGATGCGGCGCGACTCCCTCCTGATGGCGGTCATCTGGTCTGGGGTTGGCGCACTAGGGCTCTGTTCCAGCATTGCCAGCTCATCGCAGTTGTCAGGTCCAGTAAGTAGTGCCTGGGACTGTGTGTTTTCATGCTGTTATATACATAACCTGTTCTCTCACATTTATGAATTTTCAGAAGGGGTTGTGTTGTTCCCCTGGTGTTGTCTGCTCTTCCTTAGCTTGTGTACGGACTGGAGAACATGGGAGTAGGAGGAGCCTAAGTTGGAGGGGCCGGTTGTCACTTTTTCTAAATCTGAGGTGAACTATCCTGTGGGGCTCCGCCTACCCCCACTAGTAATGGATCTGTGTCTCCCTTCCTTCCTTCGCTGAAAAGGATTTTACAGGTAAGGTCTTACCAAAATCCGTCTTTTTCTCGTTTTACCCTATAGCCTATTTACACTCCACTTCTCAGCAGCTCTCGTTTATAATCTTTCAGTGTAAATGCATATTAAGTCTCAGCATTGGCTTACCCTGCCTGTTCTGTAGAGATTCTCAGCAGCCATCTTATTATCATCACAGACAGGATTAAAATAAAAGGTAACATCTTGTCATATAGATAATACAGGATCCACCATTCACAAAAGGCGATGGTCTCAGCTGACCTTCTCCCCCCTCTCTGCACAATGACCTCTGCACAGGTCAGAGAGCATGCCTATAACCCAGTGAACATCCACAGTCTAAAGTGGTCCATATATCCACTGTAAGGCTTATCAGCTCAGGTAATATTGCCGCCTGATCATTTAGAGAGAATACAATTAGAAAAATCTTGACAATCAGAAATTAAAAACCTATTGATAAAAAAGAATATAAATGTCTGGTTTTAATAATTACAGAAATTTCTAGCTGATATATTCCTTAACATGATCAACACTCGTATAAGACGTAGATAGTACTCGGACCTCACAAGTGACCGTGGTCAGATAGTATTTAATCTAAATCACAATTAGTCAGGAAGCAGGAAACCACTAGAATAAAATTCCGCAAGTACAACAAACGTGATTGTATATTATCATGTCACTGAATTTTGGGTCTTCTATCCTTTGGATTACGAGCTCGGAGAGAATGAAGACACAGGACAGGATGTTTGTGTCTAAACATACTCTAAAAACTTTATTACAAAACACAGGGCTAATATACACCCTAAAGGCAGGAAACGGATTTGCCATATATGGTTCGATTATACAGTTTAGCTGAACAAGCGAAAAAAACTAGTTTCTGTATGCTTTAAAATATTTAATTAGACTTATCTAGTTAGCAAGGTCATTTCATCTTTCTGCAAGAACACATTATTGCTACAAGAAGAAACATCTGGCCAGGGAGAATCACGTTATCTTTTTAGCAAGGACACGCTATTGATACAAGAAGGAACATTTCAGCTTGCTGTTTTTTTACCTAAAATAACTGTCAGACTTATATAGCATAGATGGGGCCTTTAAACTTGAGGGACTCCATCTTCTGCTATAACATTCCATCCTTTTGTTCCTTCATTTATCAATACGAATTTCTATGTTTTCTTTTAGTACAACGCTGAATACACATTAAAAAAAGCTTAAAAACCAAATAAACCGCAAGACACATTAGCAAAACCTGTAAAATAGCTTGTACTATACCAGCCAACCACCCACCAATACCTTTAAACCAATTTGCGGGATTTAGAAAGGAAAATCTCTGTGTGGAATTATTGGCCAAAGTATCTGAACAGTTCACTCAAAAGTTTATCTCTTCCCATGAGACTGGGACAGCGAGAAAGGGTATGCTAGTGGACGTCACAGGGGCATGTGTACATATCCAACAATTAGCAATGGTCTGGTTTTGCTCCTTTAGTCCATCGATTAGAGCAAGATGGTGTCTAATGAATCTATTGTCGTCTCCATCCATGGTGCCTAACCTAGTCCATGCACCTGTGGTCGCAAGGATGCAGGTAAGTATAAACAATGTCATCAGTCTTTGTCCGCTGGTTCTCCTAGTATCTTTTTGCAATGGGACGCGTGGATCCAGGTCTCTTTTCCCTCTAACTTAACGGCTGTGCTTGTGGTCAGCAGAACTTGAAAGGGTCCATCAAACCGTGGATCTAGGCTTTTCCTCACGTGTCTTTTTATAACCACCCAGTCTCCAGGTTGCAGCGTATGGCTGCTAGAGTCTTGATCTGGATCTGGAAGAGAACTGAAGACATTATCATGTACTTGCTTAATCTTTTTGTGTAAAGTCCTCACATAGGAACTTAGCACATGGTTGTTCATTTCTAATGCTTGCGGATAGAAACACCCTAGGCTGGGTACGTTGCCAAACAATATCTCATATGGAGAGAGTCCAGTCTTTCTATTAGGTGTGTATCTTACTGAAAACCGAGCAAGTGGTAAACAGTCCGGCCATGGTTTTCCTGTCTCAGCCATGGCTTTCTGAATTTTTAATTTCAATGTCCCATTCAGTCTTTCCACTTTACCACTACTTTGTGGGTGATATGGGGTATGGAATGCTTGTTGAATTCCTAGAGCTGACATGACTTCATTCATTATTTCACCTGTGAAGTGTGTACCTCTGTCACTCTCAATTACCTCTGGTACCCCATACCTGCAGACCACCTCCGCAAGCAGTTTCTTTGCGGTTGCCGCAGCCGTGGCTTTGGCAATCGGGAAAGCCTCTGGCCATCCTGAGAACAAATCAATACAAACCAACACATATTCCCATGATCCTGACTTTGGCAGCTGAATATAATCAATTTGCAGTCTCTCGAATGGATAGAGGGGCCGGGGGGTGTGTTTGGGTGGTGTTTTAACTACTCTACCCTGATTATGTGTAGCACATATCATGCACCCTTGTACCAGGTTTTCAATACAGGTGGAGAATCCTGGTGCCACCCAATGTTTCTGCATCACACTCATCACACCCGTTTTAGATTGGTGTGTCGGCCCATGTAGTATCTGGGCAGCTGCTGGGTACAGTGCCCTTGGAAGTCATCGTCGTGTCCCTTTCCCCCATACCCCATTTGCTTCATTCAGGCATGCACCTTCCTTTAACCACTTATCAACCTCCTCCTTTTGAGCCTGAGCCTGCATTTGGGATAAGATGTCCTCCGACACAAAGGGGTTTTTAGGGGCACTTAACTGACGTACTGTTGACCCTTGTTGCGGCTTACAGGCTGCTGTTTTTGCCGCTGCATCTGCCATCGCATTTCCTCTGCTTACCTGGTCGGTGCGTCTGGTATGTGCTCTTACCTTTATGACAGCTACTTGTTTAGGTAGTTGTAGCGCATCAATTAACTGCTGGACCGCATCAGCATTCTTAATGGGGTGTCCTGCTGCCGTCAGGAAACCTCTTGACTTCCATATTGGACCAAAATCATGCGATATACCGAATGCGTACCTAGAATCTGTGTAAATGTTAACAATACTACCTTCTGCTAGTTTACAGGCCTCGGTTAGGGCCCTAAGTTCAGCTTCTTGAGCCGACTGGTGTGGGAGCATTGGTTCTGCCTTGATTACTGCATTGAGGGAGACAACTGCATATCCAGTATGGAAGGTACCTGAATCGTCCTGATGACGGGATCCATCTACAAAAAATTCAAAATCTGCATTTTGTAATTCATGTTCAAATCCAGTAGGTAAACCTGCCGTTTCTTGTGCCATCATTTGTACACAGTCATGAGGAACTTCCTCTCTTGGATCTTCCTTAAAAAGCACAGTACCTGACTCCTCCTTTAGATCCGAGAGAGGTAACAAAGTTGCTGGATTCAGGGTAGTACACCTCTGTAAAGAAACATTGGGAGGCATTAACAGTGCACATTGTAACCTGAGATGACGTGCTGCTGAGAGGTGAGCGGGTTGCACTTGATTCAATATAGTGTAGACATCATGAGGTGTTAGAACGGTGAGTGGGTGGTCAAGAACAATGTCTGCGGATTTATGGAGTAATAGTCCAACAGCATGCAGAGCACGTACACAGGATGGTGCACCTCTGGCTACCGCATCGAATCTGCCACGAAAGTAGGCAACAGGTCTCTGATTATCACCGTGTGTTTGAGTTAAAACTCCTGCTGCATGTCCAGCTTGTTCATGAAGGTACAGAGTAAATGGGAGCTCATAATTAGGGGTACCCAAAGCTGGAGCGGCCAAAATACGGTTCTTGAGAGAATAAAAACAGTCTATTGCCTCTGATGTTAGTACAAAAGGTGTTGGGGTAAGACAGTCATAGAGGGGCTGCATTAAAACAGAGATGGCATGAATCCACTGTCTGCAATAGGAAACAAGTCCAAGAAAAGTTCTGAGGGCTGCAACATTAATGGGGACGGTGAATGCCTGTACTGCTTGTTTGCGTGCATTTGTTAAATGACGAGCTCCTGGTGTAATGCAATGTCCCAAAAAGGTGACTGAAGATTTACAAAACTGAAGCTTATCTTTCGATGCCTTGCAGCCAGCGTGATAGAGAAACAACATAAGCGATATAGTTGCACTATGACATTGTTTCCTGGAGGGGGCACAAATGAGCAGGTCATCGACATATTGCAGAACAACGATATGTGGTTCAGACCATCCCTCCAGTATTTCCTGCAGGCTTGCAGTGTACATTGTGGGTGAATTCTGGGCACCCTGTGGCAACACTGTCCATGTATATTGACTACCCTGGAATGTGAAAGCAAACAGGTACTGGCAGTCAGGATGTAATGGTACACTGAAAAATGCATTTGCCAAATAAACCACTGAAAAGCAAAGAGAATTAGAAGGTATCTGTGACAGAAGAGTATGCGGGTTGGGCACAACTGGTGTTAGAAGTTCTGTGGCTTTGTTAACCAACCGGAGGTCATGGACCATTCTATATGCGGCTGGTTGTCCTGGCACGCTCTTTTTCTTTACTGGGAACAGGGGAGTGTTGCAAGGGGACTGGGTTTTGACTAGGACTCCTCTCTGTAGTAATTTTTGGACCTGCTGGGCTATGGCATTCTCCTGAGCCGAGCTAAGGGGATACTGCTTCTGTTGAGGCAAGATGGCTCCTGGTTTTAATTTCACCATTACTGGTTGAACTCTTAACCTACCAACATCTGTTTTGCCTGAGGCCCAAAAATCATGTGGTACAGCCTGCTCCAATATCGGGGGAAACTCATTTGTCTCTTCTATGCTGGCAATATCTAGTGACATAATTTTGCAAAGGGTACTTGGTTTTAAACCTGGGGTCATGGTGACAGTGCCATCGGGATGATACTCAATATGTGCTTGTAATTGGGACAACACATCATTTCCCAAAAGGTTACATTGGCCTCGGGGCGATACCATGAGCTGGCTATGTACAGTAGCTCCTTGAATTTGCAGGGGAATTCTTTTAGTGACAGGAAGCAGGACAGACGGAGAATTGAAGGGGGTGGCAATGACATGATGTGAAAAATCAGTGTCAGTATATGGCCAATCACCTTGCGTAATTACTGAATTGTCGGCCCCCGTATCTACTTGGAAATCGATTTCATGTCCCCCTGGTAGGTTCACCTGCACTATACAACTGGGAGTTGGGGGTAAGGAGATGAGGGGGTTCATGTGCAAGCTTCCCTCATCCTATGGGGGCGTTGTTTGGTCGGCTGGAGGACCCGTACTCTGAGCATTTGGATACGGGTTGGTCCTACAGTTCTTTCTAAAATGTCCTGGCTTTTTACATCCGTAACATAGTCTCTGTCCTTCTCCTTCAGTCTGTCCTCTGCCTCTGTTGTTTCTGGGGGTCGTCTCTACTATATGTATTCTGGCAGCTCTTTTTGCCTGCGCTATGTCATGCTGTGCCCCCTGAGCTATTCTAGCTAAATCTGCCTTCACTGATCTCCAGTCCGGTCTACTTGCTTTTACCTTCTCTGCAATCTCTTTCTTTAGTCCATTCATGAAAGCACTTGCTAATACCCTCTCACTAGTCTTATTCCCGGGGTTGAACCCCATTTCTGACCAGGTTTTCTTTAGTGCATAGAAATAATCCTTAGGATCTTCCTCCTTTCCCTGCACTCTATCTTCTAGTGTAACTTGCTTTTCTGCTTGCCTGTCTTGACATGCTTTTACCAACGCTGCTGCGAATAGGACTCCAGCTGCTGCATCATTAGATTCTGCATCTACGGGTCCGGTCCTATTGGCATACTGTTTTTTTGTCTCATCTATCAACCTATCATAGCGGGCTTCATCTGCCAATTTTCCCTTAATTACCCCCTGCAGATCTATTCTAGTGGCATGATACGTATCCTGTATGGTGGTGATCATTCTAGCAAAACCCATAGGGGACTGGGACGGATCTGGCAGCTGGGAGATCAGTGCCAACTGCTCTGAAGGACTCCATGGTCTATACATTAACATTGTACGAGCTTCCTGACCTGGAACCACTGCATCCCCCCCTGCTGCTGCTGCTGCTGGTGCTCCTGGCACAACTACCGTCCTCATTGGGAATAGACTAGCTGGGTGGGGTCTCGGTCCTCCACATGCCACACAGATGTCTACTGTCAAGGGGTTCTGTTGTCCACATCTGGGGCAAACCCAACATTTAGGTTCCTGGGAATTCTGGTACTGGGGTGGGGGTGACGTCGGGAGCGGACAGGGAGGAAAATCTGTCATTCCAGTTTTTGTCAGTCTGTAACGTCCGTCTCCTAATTCTTCAATCTTTCCTTCAAAATAAGCGCATGCATTCATCCATACATCTACTGTCTTCAACAGACCCTTATCTTTCAACCATCCATGATAGGAGTTAAAGAAGGATTTCCATTTCTCTCCATTCATCTCTCCATTCTCATTCATTCCCGCTTTACACAATATTTTGTCAATTCCAATCAGTGCCTGTTTCCCTTCTCTGCGTACCACTAAGTCTTTGGCTATAATGCCTTCCTTGGCATTTTGGTTCCCCATTTTTTTCGGTTCTCCTCACCTAGAAGAGACTCCTCAGTCACTTAGACAATGGGCCACAAAGGTTTCTGAACCATTCCACTACTAGCCTCTCTAGGACTTATACGCCAACCAGAAAAACAGACCAAAAACATCAATCCCGGGACACATCCACAACACAATCATCGGATCCATACTTTCATTAAATTCTCCAAAGGATAGAAGGCAGGACTGTCAATTTATCTGAGGGATTCTACTGGTTCAAAGGGACCTGAGCCAGACAACAATCTGTTGAATTACCTGGGGAGCCGACCGCTCGGGGGTGAGGGAGTCTCTTCTATGCAGTGATATAATTAGGTAGAATATAACAGTTATTCTTACCTCAGCACTGTATATATCACCAACAGAGAGCTTCACTCGTCCCACGTCTCGGACCGGTCGAGCACCCTTGGGTAGATTAACTCAAGGTCCCTGTTCGAGGCGCCAGCTGTCGTCACTGAATTTTGGGTCTTCTATCCTTTGGATTACGAGCTCGGAGAGAATGAAGACACAGGACAGGATGTTTGTGTCTAAACATACTCTAAAAACTTTATTACAAAACACAGGGCTAATATACACCCTAAAGGCAGGAAACGGATTTGCCATATATGGTTCGATTATACAGTTTAGCTGAACAAGTGAAAAAAACTAGTTTCTGTATGCTTTAAAATATTTAATTAGACTTATCTAGTTAGCAAGGTCATTTCATCTTTCTGCAAGAACACATTATTACTACAAGAAGAAACATCTGGCCAGGGAGAATCACGTTATCTTTTTAGCAAGGACACGCTATTGATACAAGAAGGAACATTTCAGCTTGCTGTTTTTTTACCTAAAATAACTGTCAGACTTATATAGCATAGATGGGGCCTTTAAACTTGAGGGACTCCATCTTCTGCTATAACAATCATTAGGCTATATTTAGTAGCTTTACCGAGAATTCTATAATAAAGGCTCAGTGGTCAATGTTCTCGTGTATAAAACATTCACATAACATAAAAATAAGTAACAATGCATAACACTGACGTGGTAAATATAAAGCTTCCTCCTAAAAGGAAAACCCCACGCGGGGAGAGGACCACATCTGAAGACTCGACAATGACACATTATGATGGAATGATCATCTCGGAGCTTCTCCTGCTGAGCCTTCACCTCTTTCCAGGACATCGAGGAAAAAAAGAAAATACCTGACTATTCAAGGAACCATTCCTGAATAATTCTTAGTATTCTGGGATATTTGGCTGCATCCATTCTTTATGGAAATAAGGATCTACAAAAGCCAAACTGTTGTAAAATGCAGCAAATGTTCTATTGTGTGGTATACTGGGATCTATGGGGGCTTCAAACTCTGGGGTGACCATTATAAAGCAGCACAGAGCCCATTGTATAAACTCTACTGGTATATTTAGCTGTATTAGAACCAAAATATCTAACTGAAGGCCCACCATACATATTAGACTAATGTTGACCTATCCCACCGATATTGACAGATTCAGCTGAAACTCAAATGTGTATGGGGGCCCAGACAACTGATTGTTGGGGAAGTTAAAGGGGTATTCCTATCTCCAAGATCCTATCCCAATATGTAGTAGGTGTAATAATAATATTAGCAAATACCTCCAATTAGAAATGTAGTATAGTCCTTCTGATTAGCAATGTTGCTTACCCCATGTGCAAGGCATTGCAGTAGCTTAGGCATCCATGGTTACGACCACACATAGTTACGCTTAGTGGTCGTAACAATGAATACCTAAGCTACTGCAATGCCCTGCACATGGGGTAAGTGACATAGCTAGTCAGAAGAACTATCCTACATTTATAATTGTAGGTATTTGCTAATATTATTACACCTACTACATATTGGGATAGGATTTTGGAGATGAGAATACCTCTAAAGTGTCCGACATGTCCGATTTTGAACTATTGATCCTTCTGTTTCCCTGGAGATAGCTTATCACCAAAGATGTAGGACTGCGGTTCTCTTATAGAGAACACAGAGACACTCGGCTGAAGTACTCTTGTGTATGGGACAACGCTTTACTGTTGGAATTGCTGTGGCATATGAGAGGAGACTGACTATGAGCATCACTATCACGGTGAAAATATTTAGGATTTTTAAAGTCCTAATTTTAGGAGGTCCAAGTCCTAAAAAAATATTATTAACCAGGAACAATGTATTATTTAGAAAAAGACTCATCCATCGCCTGATTGGATTGTTTATAGTCATCTCATCTGCCCATGTAAACAGGACGTGCTGCCGACAATAAGCAACCATCTTGGTACACTTTGTATCGGCCCTTTTGAAAAGGCTTTATATGAGCACCGGTGGACTTGTTAGTGGGGCTGTGGCCTGACGCTGATGATTGGCCACACTATCTATCAGTATTCGGTCAGTATTTTTTCTCAGGAGTGGGAGCCAAAACCAGGTGAGGAACAATCAGAGAAACGGTCTAATAGAAACAAGTCACCAATTCTGCATTTATCACCCACTCCTGGTTTTGGCTCCCACTCCTGAGAAAAAATACTGACTGATTACTGATAGTGGGGCCGTGGCCTCAGGCCACAAGTCCACAGTGCATGACCGTGCTCATTCATGTGTATTTGTACATGTGAGATCTGAAATGAACGTGAACGACTGTGACCTGTTTGGTGAGATAAAGGTTACTGACGCACTTGATCTAAACTTAGTCCCGCAGTCCGGCTTCACCCATTTTTTTCCTACAGATCATATTACCTGAACTTATCATGTGTCTTCCCAGGCTGTAAACAGAGAGGAGGCAGTACATTGTAAAGACGAGGCCTACAGCGTCCAAAGCCCAAACCCGAGAAGCCAACAACTAATCTGTCATGTGTACAAATACATTCCACCCCTCTGTTATCCTGATCAGACAAGGAGCTCACATGGCTCATTACAGGACGGGACGGAAATTCTCTTAAAGTGATCTACACCTCCGACATTAAATGTGACGATACGTTTCTAATGTCTAGACGGAGTGAGCCGTCTTTCTTTTTGACGAAGAAGAAGCCTGCTCCCGCCGGGGAGGTAGATTTCCGGATAAATCCCCGGGCCAGATTCTCCTCAATATATTCAGACATGGACCGGGTCTCAGCAGCGGACAAAGGGTAAAAACGCCCACGGGGAGGAGTAGCGCCAGGTATCAGGTCGATTGGGCAATCGTATGGTCTATGAGGGGGTAATGTCTCTGCTTCTCTTTTATTAAAGACATCCGCATAAGACCAATAGGGAACCTGTAGGCCGGGTAGATTGGCTGGGGTAGGAGAAGGACAGGCAGGAAGAACGGGAACTAAACAAGTCTTATGGCAGTCCTCTCCCCAGCGAAGGACTTCTCCGGTCTGCCAATCAAGCATGGGTGCATGTTTCTGGAGCCAAGGTAGGCCTAGCAAGAGGGCGTGAGAGAGTCCAGGCAGAACATGGAAGAAGATGCTCTCAGAGTGCAGCATTCCCACCTGCAGAGTTATGGATTCGGTGATGAGTTGAATGGGATGCGGTAAGAGACCCCCATCCACGGAGGCGACAGATAAGGGTACAGCCAGGGGTTTGGTGGGAATGTGGTATTTCTCTACCAGGGATAGAGAAATGAGATTTCCGGCAGCTCCAGAGTCAAGTTGAGCTAGTTCACAGAAACTGTTCTCCCCGCAGATGATAGAGACCGACAGCATCAGAGATGGAGAGGGTTTACTCTTGTCTAGGACGACCTCTCTGAGCGATCCTAGACACAGGTGTTTCCCGACCTCTCCGGGCAGGAACGGATCCGGTGCTCCTTACTGCCACAGTAGAAGCAGCTCCCCTCGGCACGGCGTAATTCTTGACGGGTTTTGACCATCTTGGTCTGGTCGACCTGCATAGGCTCGGGTGAGTGCGCCTGAGGAGGAACGGAGGAAGTGACGGGTTTCTGAAAGGTAGGGGCAAGGCGTGGAAACCTCCTCTCACGGGTGACCTCTTTGGTGCGCTCCTGGAACCGGATGTCAATCCGGGTGGCGAGTGTTATTAAGTTGTCGAGAGTGGTAGGAATGTCCCGACCGGCGAGTTCATCTTTAATACGGTCGGACAGACTCTCCCAGAAGACGGACACCAGGGCGTCGTTATCCCAGGCAAGCTCCGAAGCAAGGGTACGGAACCGTATGGCATATTGGCCCACGGTGAGACTTCCTTGACGGAGGCATAGCAGAGATGAGGCGGATGAGGTCTTCCGTCCTGGTTCGTCGAAGACTTTCCGGAAAGCCGTGAGAAAGGCTGGCAGGTTGGACACCAGGGAATCTCCTCTCTCCCATAGAGGATTTAGCCAAGCCAGCGCCTCCCCCGTGAGATGGGACATGATGAAGGCTACTTTGGCTCAGTCGGTGGAAAACTGATGTGCCAAAAGTTCGAAGTGCAGAGTGCACTGGTTAGTGAAGCCCCGTGCCTGACCGGGATCTCCGCCAAAACGAGGCGGGGCGGAGAGACGGGGACCGGGAAGGGATGCTATGGTATTGCTGTGCAGCGGCGGCGCCGGGGTAGTAAGTGTGCGAGTGGAAGCAGCTCCCGATGAGACAGTCAGTGTGTCCAGGCGAGAGTTAACACGTCCACACGTCGTCCAACAGCCCAACATGGATGATGAGAAGCTGCAGGACGTCACATAATCCGCGATATTCAGGCAGAGAACACAAACCGCAATGTGCTGCCACCGACATCTTCATCAGCTCAAGAGGAGGCGACTGTGTAAGAACATCACCGTTTTGTTTTCCCCCCTGAATATCGTGGATTATTAGATGACTGATGTTCTGCTACTTTTTCTTTTTGAAGTTGTCTACACACATAATGGCTGCAGAGGACTGAGAGAAAGTCCATAGGGAACAAAAGAGAAGTCGGGAACAGAAGGGGAGATGAGGGCTGAGCCACTTACACAGACAGAAAGCTGAGGAGGACATGTTATTACTCCAGGATCTGCTCCATTCATTCCTTATGTGGCATCCAAGTGCTGAGCTCGGCTTTTTCCAGAGCCCCATAGAGAATGAATGGAGCTGCAGTTGTTCCCTGACTTTCCGTTCCTTCCCGATCAGACGATGGTTCGCAGTGGTCAGACCCCACGATCAGTAAGTGATCACTGAGCCTGTGGATAAGTGATAACTAAAGTTGACAAATCCCCAGGCCCGGATGGGATACACCCGCGAGTACTGCAGGAATTAAGTAATGTCATAGATAGACCATTATTTTTAATCTTTAAAGATTCCATAATAACAGGGTCTGTACCACAGGACTGGCGTATAGCAAATGTGGTGCCAATATTCAAAAAGGGGACAGAAACCGAACTTGGAAATTATAGGCCGGTAAGCTTAACCTCTACTGTGGGAAAAATCCTGGAGGGTTTCCTAAGAGATTCTATAATAGAGTATCTGAAGAAGAATAGCCTCATGACCCAATATCAACATGGGTTTACAAGGGACCGTTCCTGTCAGACTAATCTGATCAATTTTTATGAGGAGGCAAGTTCTGGACTGGACCAAGGAAATGCAGTGGATGTTGTGTATATGGACTTTTCAAAAGCTTTTGATACGGTTCCACACAAAAGGTTGATACATAAAATGAGAACAATGGGGATAGGGGAAAATATATGTATGTGGGTTAAGAATTGGTTCAGTGATAGGAAACAAAGGGTGGTTATTAATGGAAAACACTCAGACTAGGTCTCATTTAACAGTGGGGTACCACAGGGGTCAGTATTGGGCCCCCTTCTTTTTAACATATTTATTAATGACCTTGTAGGGGGCATACAGAGTACTATTTCAATATTTGCAGATGACACTAAACTCTGCAGGGTAATCAATACAGAGGAGGACAATTTTATATTACAGGAGGATCTATGTAAACTAGAAGCTTGGGCTGATAAATGGCAAATGAGCTTTAATGGGGATAAATGTAAGGTAATGCACTTGGGCAGAGGAAATAAAATGTATAATTATATGCTTAATTGTAAAACACTGGATAAATCTGTCACTGAAAAAGACCTGGGTGTATTGGTGGACGACAAGCTCATGTTTAGTGGCCAGTGTCAGGCAGCTGCTGCAAAGGCAAATAAAATAATGGGATGCGTTAAAAGAGGCATAGATGCTCATGAGGAGAAGATAATTTTACCTCTATACAAGTCATTAGTGCGACCACACTTAGAATACTGTGTACAGTTCTGGTCTCCGGTGTATAAGAAAGACATAGCTGAACTAGAGCGGGTGCAGAGAAGAGCGACCAAGGTTATTAGAGGACTGGGGGGTCTGCAATACCAAGACAGGTTATTACACTTGGGGTTATTTACTGTGGAAAAACGAAGGCTTAGGGGTGATCTTATTACTATGTACAAGTATATGAGGGGACAGTACAAAGACCTTTCTACTGATCTTTTTACTCTGAGGCCAGAGACGGGGACAAGGGGGCATCTTCTACGTCTGGAGGAAAGAAGGTTTAATCATAATCACAGACAGGGATTCTTTACTGTAAGAGCAGTGAGACTATGGAGCTCTCTGCCTCATGATGTTGTAATGAGTGATTCACTAATAAAATTTAAGAAGGGCATGGATTCCTTTCTTGAAAAGTATAATATTACAGGTTGCAAAAACTAGATTCCATGATAGGGCGTTGATCCAGGGAACTAGTCTGATTGTCGTATGGAGTCGGGAAGGAATTTTTTTCCCCAATGTGGAGCTTAGTGTTTGCCACAGGGTTTTTTTTTGCCTTCCTCTGGATCAACATGTTAGGCTATGGGTTGAACTAGATGGACTTAGTCTTCCTTCAACCTTAAAAACTATGTTACTATGTATGTAACTTGTTATCTTCAGACATCCCCTCTAAGCAATGGCGCACGCCAGCAGTGAAGGCGGGAGGAGACGCTGGGTACAGGGAAGACTTTACCTCTGGGGGCCACATATAGGGCATGTGAGGGGTGGACACTTCCCGTATTCACCATTACTGAGCCCCCGCTCTGTACCGCTCTTATCTGAGTGCAGGAGACACAGCAGTCACTAATCAGCCACTCTCCGGCACTTGCAGCTGTCCGAGCTCTGCTGTGCCTGTTAGGGGTGAAGTTCGGGTCCTAGGAGGCAGTGACTATGCAGCCTGCAAAGCAGATGACAGCCCGGGTACCACGTCTCCGGATAAATCTCCACCTTGTGAGCTGCTTCTTGTGCAGCAGCCCCATGCAAGTCGCTCCGCTCTCCTCAGCCAGCTCCTGCTGAAGACTGAGCTCCTCTGCCCAATCTAGGAGCCCAATAGCCCTGATCACACCAGTGGTAGCCCAGTGCTGCTGGGGGGGGCAGGGCTAGATCCGATTTACAGATAGCAAACTAATCAGCCCTAGATATTTCTAATAGCTGCAGAGCAGGCGACATAACTCTGACCGGTGTCCTCATAGACCTCTCCTCAGCCGGGACTAATAAGAGCAGTAAGATGGCCGTCATGGGGTCCATTGTTAGATCTCGGCTGCCATAGAAACTCATCGGCACCATGATCGCGCCTCCCTCTCCGGTCTTAAGTGCCTAAATGCTGTGAAAGCCACTGACTGTGTCATATAAGGGGTTAAGCTGCCAGGATCAGGGTTGGCTCCACTGCTGGCGCCTGAGGCAGGAGCGGGACTGTGTTATACCGCCACACGACTGCCGCAGACCTTGTAAGAGTCCTGACTGCACCTGCCTGATGATAATGTGTCCTATAACGCGGGTCCTGGTACCAGACTGCCCTTTACATATTAATCACTAGCAGGGAACCAGTTACTTACAGGTTCTAGTTTCTGATGTGTTTCCAGGACCTGTAGTTATCAACATTTTACCCTTAAGGCCCAGTTATAATATTACTGCAACACTCTCACTACATATGAGCATCCTGTACCTGTATACCTGCCCTGTGTGCGGCGCAAAAGTATATAACAAAATGTGTGTACACAAATACCTATCTCCTGAATGGTATTACTGCTAGATCTCCTGTACATAGAAATATGAGGTTCTTAGCGCACACTTTGAGCAAATTGTGCGAGCCCATCTGCCACCGTCAAGGCGACCTCTTCAGATGGGTCCCTACACTAACACTACACTAACTTACTAACTGGGACCACCATTTTTAATGTTTATTATTACTGTACTAATGCAATCAATTGTACCTGTTATAATTCATTTTTTAATTAGTTTTATAATTTTTTATTACTCTTGTGTTTATGATAATGGTATTACTAAAATCCCTATACTTAGTGTTGATCCAGAAGAAGGCAAAAACCCCAGGACACCTTCAGCCAATTTGTGTCACAGGGGAATTCCTTCTTGACCCCGAGAAAAGGCGATCAGTCCTAGGACCCTGGATCAAATCTAATAATGTTATTACTAGTTATTAATAATTCTTATTAATATTACACAACTAATTGTACTGCTACTGCAGTTATTAGTATTTTAATTTAGGTTTTTGTACTTTTTATAGATTATATATTATTTATGTCCTGCTATCTTATTACTTTGCTATTCTAACTTTTCTATAACTACTTAAAATAATCAAAACAACACTATAATTATTTTTATATTCTTACTATTATTAACATCCTGCTATCTTATTACAGTATTATTCTACTTTCCTATCACTACTAATACTACCCTATACCTAGAGTGTTGATCCAGAAGAAGGCAAAAACCCCAGGACACCTTCAGCCAATTTGTGTCACTGAGGAAAAATTCCTTCTTGACCCCGAGAAAAGGCGATCAGTCCTAGGACCCTGGATCAAACCTAATAATGTTATTATTAGTTGTATAATTAATATATTACTTATTGTACTACTGGAGTTATTTTAATTTATGTTTTTATTTTTATAAATATAGCTATTTAATATTCTTCTTATTATTAATAACCTGCTATATTTTTACATTATTATTATTCTTTCCTATCACTACTAATACTACCCTATAACTACAGTATTGATCCAGAAGAAGGCAAAAACCCCAGGACACCTTCAGCCAATTTGTGTCACAGGGGAAAAATTCCTTCTTGACCCCGAGAAAAGGCGATCAGTCCTAGGACCCTGGATCAAACCTAATAATGTTATTATTAGTTGTATAATTAATATATTACTTATTGTACTACTGGAGTTATTTTAATTTATGTTTTTATTTTTATAAATATAGCTATTTAATATTCTTCTTATTATTAATAACCTGCTATATTTTTACATTATTATTATTCTTTCCTATCACTACTAATACTACCCTATAACTACAGTATTGATGCAGAAGAAGGCAAAAACCCCAGGACACCTTCAGCCAATTTGTGTCACAGGGGAAAAATTCCTTCTTGACCCCGAGAAAAGGCGATCAGTCCTTGGACCCTGGATCACACTGCTATTCTACCTACTACTATTACTACTGTTATTTTATTACTATTTTATTTCTTTCTTACTATTATCACTAGTATTATTACTCTTATTACACTAATACTGATACACTACCACTATATTACACTATCCTGCTGTTATTTGGTGGTCTGATACTTACCAGCCGGTATTGCCGTATGTGATGTTATCGGCAGAGAGGTTCCAGCAGGATGGTCCACATGATGTTCCTCTTTCCTCTCAAATACCGGTTGATGTACTGGCGGAAGTTGGTCTGGTTCTCCTTCTTCCTTCTTGTTGTTGGGATCGGTTGTCTTCTTTTCTGGCCTTTGGCCGTCACTTCCCCCCTAGGGATCTTGATGTGGAGTTTCATCTTCTTTGCTTTCTCTTCTTTCTCTTCTTTCTCTTCTTTCTCTTCTTCCTCTTCATCCAGGTAGGCGCACAGTTCTTTTAGTGTCTTCTGTCTTAAATCCATGATGTCCAGCTTTATCTTCTTTGCTGCTTTCTCCTCTTCTTCCTTCTCTTCTTCCTCGTCTTCCTCTTCATCCAGGTACTTGCGCCGTTCTTTTAGTTCCTTGCGCCGTTCTTCCCTCTTCCTTTTCTCCCTGGCTTTATACTCTTCGATGCATCTTCTTTGGGCAATGGGGTTGGTCGGCATAAGGCGCTGGAAGAGAAGAGATGAAGTTAGGAGGCTACAAGGAAGATCCGAATACACAGCTACCTTATAGAAGAGGCCGTAGCGTTGCCCTGAGTCGTCTCACTGACCTCCTTCTTGTAGAGGGGAGAAGGGAGAAACTTCACACAATATGCCAGTCTCCTCAGCTGTTCCTCAGGACTGATGTAATCTGCAGAAAACACAACCAGATATTAGGAGCAATCCTCACCGTACAAAGAGGACGTATGTATGTTAAGACTGTCAGAAGGAGCTCACTGATGGATTCTCAGTTAACTAGTTCTGCAGCCAGCAATAGACAGTACAGCACAGAGGGTACAGGAGGCAAACTGTGCACAATTTTCAATAAAACTCAGAAAAATATTTACCACCAAGTATATGCATTAAAGGAAAGAAAATGTCCCCACAGATGAGTCTGTTTAATGAAAGCCCCAGAAAGCCATGTAACAAGAGTATAGAGAACGGTGAGTGAGTGATGGATACTACCGGGTCCAACGCTGGCAGAATACTCCATCCCCATGGTGTCCGCTGATATCTTCTCTTGTAGAAATGTATCCAAAATCTATAAAACCTCAGGAGGCGTCAGCAGAGGGTTTGGGGATTGGCTGATATTTCTTTGGTCTTAGAAACATTGGCTATAAATAATTCGGGGGTCTGCTGGGGAAAGGGCAAATTGGGAAATGTGTAGGATATTTACTGTTCTGTATCTGAGCTTCATTAAAGGGGAATTATCAGATGGAACAAGTCATCCCCTTATCCCTGGGCTCGGTGACGACTGATAGATCAGTGGGGTCCGACCGCGGGAAACTCCAGCAATCACCAAAAAAGGGCAGTGACCCCCATTAGAAGTGATCGCTGGATCCTTCCAGATGGGAGATGTGATGAGTGTGGCGCCCCCCACTGGTGTCTCAGCGTATCATGTGTTGGGGAATAATGACTTCTCCTCTGGTAAATGGGCTGATTCCTGTCAGTTGTGGTCGCTGAGTGCGTGTGATGGGATGTGGCTCCGTCCATTAGATTATATCACGTCTTATACCTAGAATCTCTCGCTGATCGCAGGTCTCTGTCTTCAAATTCAAACCGAGCAATCCTATTGGCTGAGTATGACTGTCGTTACCATGGTGACAGAATTTTAAAGGGACAGAACATTAATAATGTATAATAGTGTATTTTATTACATATTTCACATAATAGTGGCTGATATATGGACCTGTACAGATAATACACTTCTATAACTCCTCATATTTTTCATACAGCAATTTGGTGGTGCTGCAGAGATATTTTGGGCGTAATATAACTTGTGCTGGCAATTGATCATCTATAAAGTAGTCTGGTAATGTATGTAATGGTCCTAAGATTGTGGTTTTATGTTCAATACAAATCTAAATATTAATCAGACGTCACTCCCTGCTATTTGAAGGGTTTTTGTCCCTTTCCCTATGTCAGAGTAGTATCACATATAGCTCGGATACGCTGCAGCCTTCAGAACAATGAGGTCCGTTGTGGCTTTCCCCTGCACATTCGGCCATTATATAAGTGACGGCAGCTGCGTTGTGTCCCTGCACGGCTGATAGCGTCGCTGTGCAGGGATTCAGTATGGTGGAGCTGGGGCTCTTTTCTTTTATGGGTCGATACAAGTCTTGTTCAGACATATAAATCTGCCTTGATTACATTGTAGAAAAGAAGGGTGACATTACAGGAGTTCCATACATTCTCAGTGTAAGATCAGTGGGGTCGGACCCCCGGCACCAGGGAGTATACAGAAGGAGCTTGTGAATGTCTTACTTTAGTGGTCTTGTAAGCTCCTCATCCCACACTTTTCCTGTATAGGACATATAGCTTTTCTGTATACATAACTCTTATGTAAAAACAATATCCTCCATGCACATTTCTGTAGGTTGCCTGATGGTTCAGGTGTAGTTACATCATTTTTTTCTACTGCCCGACCTAACAGCGTTAGCTTGCTCTTTTAGCAATCCAATTGTATTGTTTCACATTTGGGGCGATTGTGTCAGCGGCAGGTTTCATTGTGGGGTTATATAATGGGCACTATTTTTATAGGCTTATTTGGATATTAATGCCTTTGTGAATAGATACTTTGCTGCTACCTTGCTCTTTATTATATTGTGGTGGGCAGTCTGTAGTCATATATTGAGATTTTCTGTGACTAGTTGGGCATATATATGTGAGGATTAACCATATCAGTACCTTGCAATGGTTTTGTTATTCATTGGGGCAATTGTTGCTTTTTAGTTGTTTTTTTTAACATGTCTTGTATGTTTAGTCTTTAATAAAATTCTATATTTTTGCTATTCCTTGGTGATCCCTGTCATTGCATCCTTTCTTTCTCCTTGTTTCTTTGCATCTCTATTATGTAGCTGCAGGGTTAGGGACGGCCGGTTCCTTGCAGGAATAGTTATCAGGACGGGTGCGGTTTCTGCTGTAATAACTCATTCATGTGACCCATCAGTCATCACCCGATCAGCCGGGCAATGCTCAGCACAGGCCGCCGTCATCCCACTTCTCTACATCTATTATATAGATGACGCGCCCCTGGGCCTGTGTCGCGCTGCGTTGCGCACGCGGGAGCTTACCCGGAGCCGGATCGCTTGAGGGTTGTAGTCTCGTGGCGGGGACCCGGTCCGTGCCCAGGGAGTCAAACTGAGCGGCGATGTATCAGCGGTAGATGTGTACGACTACGCCACCCGTTGAATGCAGCTATGGAGCTGCCGCTGCAGGACAGTCCGCTGAGGCCGGTGGATGGATGGTGCAGCGTAGATGGTATAACCCCCAACGGGAGGGGTATGGCCTCAGGGCAGCAGATGTGGATGATGGGGGTAGCAGGAACCACTCAGAGACGGTGCGGTGTAATTCAGGGTCTTTACTGGTAACAACGATAGACCCTCCCGGAGTACTTGCTAGCGAACGGGGCCTGGTCAGTCCTTGAGCAGATGGGATCTCCCCTGGCCAGGCGGAGTTGTAGGCCTCCCAAACTGACTGTACTCTTCTGGCTACCTTGCTAGAAGCGGATATAAGTAGCCCACGTCCCTGAGTGTACCGTGTGGTGCTCACCCGTATGGCCGGTGACTCGGGGCCTTCTAATGGCTTCCGCTCCACGATGGCGGTGCTGGTCCCACGCGTGTGACCGTGCCTTCGGGTTTCTGGGCCTGAGGACCTGAAATCCCCTGCCGGTCGGCTTCTGCTGCTGGGTCAGAGTTAGTCCCCACAGCCTCGGACGCCGGGTCCGGTAAGAAATCTTCTCAGTCAGGGCGAGCTCTGCAGCTGCCAGCCCCTGGCTTGTAGTAGTATTGCTCCCACTGAGCTTCTGCTGTTTCTTCCTATGCTGCTTCTCTGTCTCTACTCTCCTTGACTGACTAACCCTGCTTCAGCCCCGGGTTTACATAGGGGAAGTTCTTCCCCTCCCAAGACTGGGCAGGAGGTGTGGCATGCACAGGATCCCTGACCAAAGGACCTCCCACCTGCTCTCAGACATAACATTACATTACTGTGGAAACCAGACCCCTGGGGTGCCACATTCCCCCCTAGTAAAATTTAGTACTCCGGGACTAAACATATTTTAGAAAAACATAACAAGATATAAACAATAATAATACAATAAGAAAACACATAACGATGGTTACGGCGTGTCCGCAACCGGGTGCAGTTTTGAAGAAAAGCAAGGTGTCCATTTCACCAAAACAGGGAGACGTAACCAGGTAGGGGTCTGTCCTACCCCGAGTCCTTAACAGTCTCTAGTCCATCCTGGGTTACGTTCCAACTATGTACAAGGATTCCCGGTAATCCACCAAGGATTCCTAAAAGTAACTGGAAACACAAAATTATACACAAGCAACAATACACAGGTAAACATAAATAAAACAATTTATACACTTCAAATCCTCCAGCGTGCGGGTAACTGGCCTCTAGTGGCCCTAGTGGACCTACGGAGCTGACTGTCTGGCCCTGAACTACAGGGTGTAGGAGCTGTCAAGGGTAAACTGGGCAGCTGTCTACCGGCTCTTTGTCTCACTAGGGGTACGGCAGGCTCACTATAAGCAGAGGGTTGATCCTCCTGTTCTGCTTGTGTGGAGTCTTCTGCCTCCTGGACCGGCTGTTCTTCCAGCTCTACCTGTTGCTCCGTAGGTGCTTGGGATGCTGGTTGGAGGAAGGTGAGTACGGGTACCACAACTGCACCATTGACTTGAGTCCAAGACCGAGGGAAGTCCCCGAGCACAGTACTAACCATATCTTCCCTTTCCTCTACGGGTCGATGGTCTTCTTGTTCCTCTTCAGGGTTCCTCAGTTGTTCGGGACACTTCTTCAGGTGGTCCCGGGATACAATGGCTGTGGTTTCCCCTCCGTCTTTACTGATGGTACAAACCTTCGGGTTCTCGTGGCTTGAGGGCAGTACGGTGTATGGGTCCTTCTCCCACTGGTCGTCCAACTTGTGGAGCCGTCTCTTCCTCTTCAAGACCTGCTCTCCGGGTACCAGGGGAACAGCGGGAGCATACTGGTTGTAAGTTTTCTCTTGTCTTTCCCTAGCCTGACAGAGACTTCGCTCCACGCTCTCCTGTACTCTCCGGTACTGCTGCTGCCTCTCTGTGTCCCAGTCTGTTTCTGGTGAAGTGTCCTCGGGTGTCAGGACTCCCATTTCCAGGTCAACAGGTAACTTACCAGGTCTTGCCCTCATTAGGTAAGCCGGGGTACAGTTGGTGGAACCTACCGGGATGTGGTTGTATAGGTCCACCAGATCGGGCAACTTCTCAGGCCACAGACTGCGTTCTTCCAGGGGCAACGTTTTTAGAAGATCCATTACCACCTGGTTCATTTTCTCACAAAGTCCATTAGTTTGCGGATGGTAGGGTGTCGTCCTTATCTTCCGGCAGCCATACAGATTGCAGAATTCCTGGAAGACCTCCGCTTCAAAGGCAGG
This sequence comes from Phyllobates terribilis, assembly GCF_046119375.1. NCBI lineage: Eukaryota > Metazoa > Chordata > Amphibia > Anura > Dendrobatidae > Phyllobates > Phyllobates terribilis. The sequence goes on from NW_027363461.1 coordinate 89,976, forward strand.
TCCCTGGTCCATCAGCACTCGGTCCGGGTACCCGTGTGGACGGCAAAAGTGCTGCTGGAAGGCTCTAGCTGCTGTTTGAGCCGTTAAGTCCTTGACGGGGACGACAACCAGAAACCGGGAGTAATGATCCACGATGGTTAACGCGTAGACGTAGCCACTTCTGCTTGGGGTCAGTTTTACATGATCCAAGGCTACCAGTTCCAACGGTTGCCGGGTGACGATGGACTGCAGGGGAGTCTTCTGGCTGGCGCGGTCCTTCCTTCTCAGGTTGCACGGGCCACAGTCTCTGCACCACTTCTCAATGGTTCCCCTCATGCCTACCCAGTGGAATCGCTCGCGCAGCAGGAACTCCAGCTTCTTCCACCCGAAGTGTCCAGCTCCGTCGTGGTATGCCTCCATCACCATGGCTGCGTCTCTTTGTGGCACTACTACTTGCCAGAGTAGTTCATGCGTCCGGGAGTTAACCATTCTGCGGCACAGCTTCCCCTTGTAAAGGAACAGTCGACTCTTCTCTGCCCATAGTTGTTTGGCTTCCTCCGGAGCGTCTGGTTCAAGGCAAGCCTCCGGGCGAGTCAGCATCTCCTTCACCAGTCGGACGGCAGGGTAGCTGTCTTGCGTTTCCGCCCAGTTGTAGTGAGGTAAGGGGTTCAACGTAACAGCCTGCTTACTCCTTACCCGGTGGGAATACTGGATAGTCCCATGACGGTGGAACGCAGGGAGTTCAACTTCTTCCAGTCCCTCCGGATCTTCTCCTTCGTCCGGCAGGTTGGGCATCCTGGACAGGGCATCCGCGTTGGTATTGGAGCGTCCGGCCCGGTATTTGATTGTGAACTCGTAGTTGGACAGACGGGCCATCCACCTCTGCTCCAGGGCACCGAGTCTTGCCGTGTCCAGGTGTGTCAACGGGTTGTTATCCGTGTACACGGTGAACCGGGAAGAAGCGAGGTAATGCTTAAAGCGCTCGGTGACTGCCCATACTACGGCCAGGAACTCTAGCTTAAATGAGCTGTAATTCTCGGGGTTCCTTTCGGTGGGTCGCAGTTTTCGGCTGGCGTAGGCGATTACTCGTTCCTTCCCCTGCTGGATCTGGGACAGTACGGCTCCTAGCCCGATGTTACTGGCGTCGGTGTAGAGGATAAAGGGCTGGCTATAATCCGGGTACGCCAGGATTTCGTCCCCCGTGAGGGCCATCTTCAGCTGGCGGAAGGACTCTTCTTCCAGCTCCTCCCATTTGAAGGGCGGCTTCTGGTTCTTGGCCTTCCGGGACTGGCCTATCAGGAGGTCCTGCATAGGTGCTGCCTTTTTGGTGAAACCGGGAATAAACCTTCTGTAGTAGCCTACCAACCCGAGGAACTGCCGCACTTCTTTTACGCTGGAGGGGCTTGGCCATTCCTTAATTGCGGTGATCTTATCAGGGTCAGGAGCCACTCCGTCAGCGCTCACCACGTGTCCCAGGTACTGCACCTTTGGTTTCAGGAGGTGACACTTGGAGGGTTTCACCTTTAGGCCGTAACTCGCCAGAGCCTCGAACACTTCCGCCAGGTGTTTCAGGTGGTCCTCATACGTCTTGGAATATACGATGACATCGTCCAGGTACAACAGGACCGTCTCGAAGTTTCTGTGGCCCAGACAACACTCCATTAGTCGTTGGAAGGTTCCTGGTGCGTTGCAGAGTCCGAACGGCATGCAGGTGAACTCGCTAAGTCCCATCGGGGTGGTGAATGCGGTCTTCTCCCGGTCCGCCTCTGCTACAGGAACCTGCCAGTACCCGCTAGTGAGATCCAAGGTAGAGAAGAAGTTAGCAGATCTTAAAGCAGCCAATGACTCCTCTATCCTTGGCAAGGGGTACGCATCCTTGTGTGTGATACGGTTGATTTTCCGGTAATCTACACACATCCTCATGGTGTTGTCTTTTTTTCTGACTAAGACTAGTGGAGCTGCCCAGGGGCTACAGCTATCCCTGATCACCCCAGCCTCCTTCATGTCTCTAAGCATCCCCTTGGCGTGTTGGTAGTGGGCAGGGGGTACGGGTCGATACCTCTCTTTTATAGGAGGATGGTCTCCCGTGGGGATGTGGTGTTCTACCCCCTTGACTCGCCCGAAGTCTAACGGGTGTTTACTGAACACTCTCTCGTACTCTTGAACCACCCGATAGACTCCTTGTTTCTGGTGTGCGGGAGTGGAGTCAGTACCCAGATGTAGTTGCTGACACCAGTCCTCCATGTTTTTCTTAGAGCCGTTACCTTCCTCCGGGTGAGATGGAGGCAAGGGTTCCACAGATTGTATAGAATTTTGGTTAATGGTATATAATTTGGCTAGCGTGGCATACCGGGGCAGGTACACTTCCCTCTCCCCGATATTTATTATGCGAACGGGCACCCTCCCATGGCGTACATCAACCACCCCCCGTGCTGTCAAAATGGTGGGCCTACTGTCCGAGTAAACTGGTTCTACCATTGCCTGGTAATCTCTACCTCTCAGACCAATAGCTGCCCGGCACCAAATCATCATTTCACTTTTTGGGGGCATGGCAATAGGAAAAGGGTCACACATTCTTACGCTACCAATCTCACCGCCGGAGAGTTCCACCTGTTGCCGTCGCATCAGTGCCCGGATCTCTTTCTGGAGCACCCGCTGCTCGCCGGAGCTGGCGTTCTTGGCAACCTGCTGTAAAAGGAAAATCACCTCTGCAAGACAATTTTCAATTACATTAGTTCCTAGAGTTATTTTTGGGTGACTCTCATGTTTGTCAATATCTACAATGATCAGTCCCTGTGCTGCCAGTTCGACTCTACCGATTTTGATGGTCACCTCTTTAAATCCGATCTGTGGCACGGGCTGGCCATTGCTGGCGATGATACTCAAGTCGTCGTCAGGGTAGCGGGTAATATCCGAGTCATTCCAGTACTGCTTAAAGAGCACGTACGGGATGGTGGTGACCTGTGACCCGGTGTCCAGTAGGGCACTCATGGGAATGCCATCCAGTACCACAGGCAAGACTGGACGTCCTCCCACATATCTGTCGCGCCAGTTCGATGGGCCTGGTGATCTTTTTCCTGGGGGTTGGCCCTCTACCCCAGGTTGTGCCCGTTTAAAGAACAGTACCTTGCCATATGTCCGGGTTGATTGCAGCGGCGGCAGATGGGTCGTCCGTCCTCGCTGTATCGGTCACTGGGTCTTCCTCTGGTCCTCCTTGGTCGACGCCACGGGATGTCCTCCGGTCCGGATGCCAGCTGGATCTTCCCTGGGGTGGAAGCCTGTAAAGACTGCACAGTTCGGGTTAGCGCAGCAACGCTCTTAGCTAGCTCTTGGACCTGATGGTGTAGGTCTGGAGCCGGGTCATTGTCCAAAGCCTGCGCATCAGCTCCCACAGGCCCTGCCGACAAGGGCGCCGCCTCCTGGTGGTAAGTGATAGCAGGGCGCTTGTGGGTCACAACGCCACCCGGTGCCGGTTCTCGGAGCACCCGGATGGCTCTGTCCTTGAACTGTGCAAAGCCCAGATGGGGATCCTGTAAGGCCATTGCCCGCAACTGGGTTCGGTGGGTATTACAATACAGTCCCTCTATAAACTGTTCGGTCAACAGCCTGTCCTCGTTTCCCACTCCATCAGGGTCGGTCTGCTTAATGGCCCTCAGGGCCTCTTGTAGGTTTAGTGCATAGTCCCTTATACTCTCATGCGCTCGCTGCTTGCACCCGTAGAATCTAAGCTTAATCTCGGCTGAGGTGCGGGTATCAAAGGTGTCCTTCAGCCGGGTTAGTATCCCTGCGACAGTCTTCCTCCCAGGTGGCCAGGATTTTACTTCCCTTTTGGCTGCCCCGGTTAGTTGGGCCACCAGGATGCTCACTTTTTGCTCTTCTGTGAGGGCGTACACCTGGAAGAGGCTATCCAGCTTTTCTCTAAAGTCATGCAGGGTATGTGACTCCCCTGAGTACTGGGGTAGCCAAGCTGCTCCCGGGATATAGGGCATGGTGAAGGGCATAACTGCAGCAGCGGTAGCGCTGGCGGGGGTTGAGGCAGTGAAGCTCTCCTCCGTATCCGACATCTTCCTCCCCCCTAGTGAACCGTGGCCTACCTTGTGATGATCCTCTTCCGTAGGCCGCGGCTCCGCAGTGGATCGTCAGGGTTGAGGACCTTCCGTCGCGCTCCTGTGACGTCGGCGTCTGCTGGGCTCCTTCCAGGACCTTACGCAACGTCCGGACGTGAGGCGGGGCTTCAGTTCTCGCGCGCTTTCGGAGTCCACGCCCCTCTTCTTCCCGCGCGGCGTCCTCAAGATGGCGTCCAATGGCGGGAAAACTCCACGGATGGCGGGAAGAAGGCAGAAGATGGCGCCGGATGGCGGGAAACTTCACCGATGGCGGGAAGAAGGCTGAAGATGGCGCCGGATGGCGGGAATCTTCACCACAGGTAAGTTTGAAAAGTCTCTTTTTCAGGCACGCAGTACCCGGTGGTTGCGGGCACGAAATCCTGCCGACTACGCCAAAGTTGACGCGCCCCTGGGCCTGTGTCGCGCTGCGTTGCGCACGCGGGAGCTTACCCGGAGCCGGATCGCTTGAGGGTTGTAGTCTCGTGGCGGGGACCCGGTCCGTGCCCAGGGAGTCAAACTGAGCGGCGATGTATCAGCGGTAGATGTGTACGACTACGCCACCCGTTGAATGCAGCTATGGAGCTGCCGCTGCAGGACAGTCCGCTGAGGCCGGTGGATGGATGGTGCAGCGTAGATGGTATAACCCCCAACGGGAGGGGTATGGCCTCAGGGCAGCAGATGTGGATGATGGGGTAGCAGGAACCACTCAGAGACGGTGCGGTGTAATTCAGGGTCTTTACTGGTAACAACGATAGACCCTCCCGGAGTACTTGCTAGCGAACGGGGCCTGGTCAGTCCTTGAGCAGATGGGATCTCCCCTGGCCAGGCGGAGTTGTAGGCCTCCCAAACTGACTGTACTCTTCTGGCTACCTTGCTAGAAGCGGATATAAGTAGCCCACGTCCCTGAGTGTACCGTGTGGTGCTCACCCGTATGGCCGGT
>NW_027363461.1:100000-137500 GCF_046119375.1 Phyllobates terribilis
TATAGTTGGCGCCGTGCGGCCTCCTGCTGTATCTGGGGGGGCGCCGTGCGGCCCCCCGCTGTGTACAGATGGCTACATGCGGCTCCCCGCTGTGTATAGATGGCTACGTGCGGCCCCCCGCTATGTATAGATGGCGCCGTGCGGCCCCCCGCCGTGTATTGATGGCGCAGTGCGGCCCCCTGCTGTGTAGAGATGGCGCCGTGCGGCTCCCCGCTGTGTATAGATGGCGCCGAGCGGCCTACCGCTGAGTATAGATGGCGCTGTGCGGCCACCTGCTGTCTCTGGGGGGGGCGCCGTGCGGCCTCCCGCTGTGTATAGATGGCTACTTGTGGCCTCCCGCTGAGTATAGATGGCGCTGTGCGGCCTCCTGCTGTCTCTGGGGGGGGCGCCGCGAGGCCTCCCGCTGTGTATAGATGGCTACGTGCGGCCTCCCGCTGAGTATAGATGGCGCTGTGCGGCCTCCTGCAGTCTCTGGGGGGGGGGCGCCGTGCGGCCTCCTGCTGTGTATAGATGGCTACATGCGGTCTCCCGCTGAGTATAGATGTCGCCGTGCGGCCTCCTGCTGTGTATAGATGGCTACGTGCGGTCTCCCGCTGAGTATAGATGGAGCTGTGCGGCCTCCTGCTGTCTCTGGGGGGAGCGCCGTGCGGCATCTATACTCAGCAGGAGGCCGCACGTAGCCATCTATACACGTATACTCAGCAGGAGGCCGCACGTAGCCATCTATACGGCGCCATCTATACACAGCGGGAGGCCGCACGGCGCCATCTATACACAGCGGGAGGCCGCACGGCGCCATCTATACACAGCGGGAGGCCGCACGGCGCCATCTATACACAGCGGGAGTCTCAGTGCTTTGCAAGAGCAGTCAATAAATTCTGCTTGACTAATTCTGAGCACCATAAAGTCTGGTTCACTTCTAACCTGCTGTCTTCATTTTCAGCTTGCTGAATTCTAACTCATTTACTGTCATTCGAGACGATGCCTTTGCTGGTCTCTTTCACCTTGAATACCTGTAAGTGCTCCACTTAATGTCATATTTTTGATTCTGCTCTTCTTCATCTTTTGGCATGTGCAATTGTATGAGCAAGTATTCATATGAATTTATGACCTACTTAAACCTTCGAGGACCTTACATTTTATTCAATCAAATTTTTTTCCAGTTTAAAACTATGGGACATATATGTGTCTTGGTCCTCAAAGGGTTTTTAAAGGGGCTGCAAACATAAATATGAAAAAAATAATTCAATTAGTGCTTTTTGTGTTCATTTAATTTTTATTTGAAGTCCATTTTTTTTTATTTACATTGGAATTAAGCCCTACTCCATGGAATGAAGCCCTACCTACATGACATCTGAGAGCTACATGGATCCCGCTTGTGAGGTGCCTGTCCGTCACTACTATTCAGTTTTAGGGTCCACTCACTAAGCCATATATTCTCTCATGCAAGAGAATAGGGCCAATTATGCTAATGACACTGGGCTCAAACTCTGTCAGAGCTTCAACTGAGTGTGATCCGATTCTCTCGCAGCACAGATATGGAGAAGATGGAGAACTTAATTTCTCCATCTTCTCCATAGTCTCTGTGAGTGTTCATCGGACTGCACTTGGATGACATCCGAGTGCAGTCTAATGTTTTACGTGCACCCATAGACTTGTATGGGTGCACATGGTCCGAATATCGAATGAGATTATTTTCTCATGCCAATAATCGCACTGTCCCATAGTATAACATAGGGCCGAGTCCTATCCGATAAAACATCACATAGCATTCGGCCGTGTTATACGACAGTGTGAGCGAGCCCTTAGAGTCAAGGAATATTTACATGCAGATGATGATATTACTCTCCAAGTGTATATTTTTTTAGGCGAGTTCATAGTAAATGCTTTGCATTTTTGACATGTGATCAACTAAAGAACAAGAAAGATTTAGGACCTCCCCTATACAGAAACGGAAAATAGTTTGGAGGACTTGCATGTCCTTTTTTATTTATTATGAGAAAATCATAAAAGATCCCGTTTTTTAACCATGCTGTGACTTTCTGCTGAGGGAGAGGGAGAGAGCTGCCCTATTCAGAGTCTGTAATAAGACCTGCTGACAAAAGTGTTGAAGATACAGTCTAATGTGAATTAACAATGAAAAAAAGTTAATTTCACAAATGGCTTGTATTTTTTTTAATACAAACTTTTTTGTCTTTACAGCTCCTTTAAAGGGAATCTGTCATCAGGTTTTTGCCACCTAATCTGAGAGCAGCATAATGTAGGGTTAGAGGCACTGATTCCAGTAATGTGTCACTTACTGGGCTGCTTAGTGTTGTTTTGATAAAATCATTGATTTGTCAGAAGGTAATTATTACTAGATGACTAGTAAGTTCTGTAGGACCCCACCCCCATCACTGATCAGTAGATTTCTGTGTACACTGAGCATGGGCAGAAAGCTGCCAATCAGTGGTGTGGGCGGGGCTATACAGAGCGCAGCATTCAGAGAGCTGCTAGATCTGCAGCAGATAAAACGGTGATTTTCTCAAAATGACAACAAGCAGCTGAAAAAGTGACACATCGCTGGAATCAGGGTATCTGCCCCAATATTGTGCTGCTCTCAGATGAGGCAGCACAATTAATATTATGCCAAATTAATTTCCCGTGAACTATCACATGATCTATCACAGGGGATCATGTGACATGTCACGTGATAAATCAGGTGTGGGGGGGGGGGGCGCGCCTTCTAAACTGCCCGGGGCCCTTACTACTCTTAATCCACCCCTGCCCCCACTGATTCCATATTAATGACCTATCCAATGGGTAAGTGATCAATATCAAGGTAGTGGGCAACCCCTTAAAGAAAGCAGACCATATTAGGTACTTCTAGAATATCTTTGTCCCATGCTGTTGATAGACCCCACCGCGTGTAATCGGTACCCTACAATGACTTGTCATCCATAGTCATGTCTTGTAGCACTGGAGCCATTAAATGATGTTGCTTGGCGGCTCATGACGTCACTATAGATGATGTGTATTAATGCAAGTTGTTTAATTGCTACTAATAAGAAATCACTTTAAATCAATATGGAGGCTTATAGGGTCCTCTCAGCTTCCTTTTACATATGGAAGTAGTCGTAGAACAGTATCGTCGATTGTCCCTCCCCAGAAAAATTATCCTTTTTTTTTTTTGCAGAGCTCCGATGTGCCAGTCAAAAGGAAATGGAGTGTCTGCAGATTGGTGTGGGAGTGCAGAGGGGCGTGTCCGTGCACTTGAAAGGAGCTGTCTAAGTGCAGTGATACGCCCCAGTGCACTTCCAGACGGATTTGCATATGTTTTCCACACTAGATTTGTCATGATGGACTCATCAGATCTCTTATAACACCATTACGATCATATGTCAAGGTGCTGACGTCCCTTTATGCCTTACGCTACGTGCCACCTAAATGGATTTTCCATTGAGATGAGATGAGGCTGTTGGGTATTTTCCCCGGACCTGTCACGTTTCTGTAGGCTGCAGTCATGTATCCCGCGTCTTGCTCTAATACTTTGTTTTTATTGCAGTTTACTTCCGCCACAATTTCCTCAAGACAAACCTCTCATCACAGTCTTTCCACCGATAAGACATCACCTGGTGGACAAGCAAGGCCCCAATGTCACCTGTCCTTTACTACATAATGTAAGGAGACTTGGGAGATTTTGAGCACTGGACTTAGGAATGTTGTAATTTAACCTTTCAATGACTGAGGTGTTTTTGTTTTTATAAAGTGGATCTGTGTGGTCTCCTGACACGTCTGTTTTAGTAATCTTATAAACCCTATAAAATCACAAATGTGCAGAATTTGTGTTTCAGACCACTGTGCAGTGCCTTTGAAGGCTATGTTCACACATCGCGTTTTTTTCAGCGTTTTTTTAATGCAAATTTTCAGCTGTGTTTTACAGTACAAGCAAAGTCTATGAGATTTCAGAAATCTCATGCTCACACCCTGGTTTTTGTATGATCAGTATTTTGTGATTTGCATTGTTTTTTGCTGAATAGAGCACGTCACTTCTTTCAGTGTATTTCACCCATTGAAAGTAATGTGTAGTGAAAAAACGCCTAGTGTGAACATAGCCTTACATCTAATTGACAATGGGGTGTTACCTTACTCCTTGTCCATGTCTAATCAGTTTGGACAGTAGGCATAATCACTACGACCAGGGGCCTGGCAGTGGCCAGTTGTCAATGTATCCACACATTTCCAGAAGATTGACACAACGCAGAGGACCTGGGAAGAAGAGATGCCACGGTATTGTTACTTCATAGGGAATACACCTCTTTATTTTGGTAGATGAGGTCTTTGTCAAACACATCTTCAGCAGAGGAGAACGAAATGAAAGGATTAATGTATGTGTTAATGACCCAGTTCTGCGTGTGCTCTACGTAAAATGTGGCTGCAGATGGCTGTGCTGCATCGACACGTGAGGTTTGGGAGCCACCTTACATCTAATGGGTGGGGGTCTTACATTGAGGTCCCCACTTCAGACATTTCTGATATTTCCAGTGAATTTTCCAAGGAAGTTTCAGATAAAAATACCATAAGAAAATGTGGTCAACCTTGTTTTAGTTTTTTTTTTTAATATATAAGATTTTTAGTTATAGTCTTTGTTATGTTCACATAGAAGACCGGTGGGTTTTTTCTTTTTTAGGAACAAAGTATATACAGTGGGGAAAATAAGTATTGGATACACTGACGATTTTGCAAGTTTTCCCACCTACAAAGAATGGAGAGGGCTGTAATTTTTATCGTAGGTACACTTCACCTGTGAGAGACAGAATCTAAAAATAAAAAACAGAAAATAACATTTTATAATTTTTACATACTTATTTCATGCAATTATGCAAATTAATTATTTGATACAATAGAAAAACAGATCTTAATATTTGGTACGGAAACCTTTGTTTGCAATTACAGAGGTCAGACGTTTCCTGTAGTTCTTGACCAAGTTTGCAGACACTGCAGCAGGAATTTTGGACCACTCCTCCATACAGATCTTCTCCAGATCTTTCAAGTTTCGGGACTGTTGCTGGGTGCAGTTGTCCTGTCCCCTTTGCAGAAAAGCACCCCCAAAGTATAAGGTTTCCCCAGCATGCTTCTCAGTTGGGACGGTGTTCTTGGGGTTGTACTCATCCTTCTTCTTTCTCCAAACACGTCAAGTGGAGTTGATACCAAAAAGTCCTATTTTGGTCTCATCTGACCACATGACCCTCTCCCATGCCTCCTCTGGATCACCCAGATGGTCAATGGCGAACTTCAAACGGGCCTGGACATGTGCTGGCGTGAGCAGGGGACCTTGCGTGCCCTGCAGGAGTTTAATCCATGACGGCATAGTGTGTTACTAATGGTAATGTTTGAGACTGTAGTCTCGGCTCTCTTCAGGTTATTGACCAGGTCCTCCTGTGTAGTTCTGGGCTGATTCCTGACCTTTCTCAGAATCATCCTTATCCCACGGGTCGAGATCTTGCATGGAGCCCCAGACCGAGGAAGATTGACAGTCATCTTGTGTTTCTTCCGTTTTCTAATAATTGTGCCAACAGTTGTTGCTTTCTCACCAAGCTGCTTGCATATTGTCCTGTAGCCAATCCCAGCCTGGAGCAGGTCTACAATTTTGTCCCTGGTGTCCTTAGATAGCTCTTTGGTCTTAACCATGGTGGATAGGTTGGAGTGTGATTGATTGAGTGTGTGGACAGGTGTCTTTTATACAGGTAACGAGTTCAAACAGGTACAATAAATACAGGTGAGGAGTGCAGAGTAGGAGGGCTTCTGAAAGAAAAACTAACAGGTCTGTGAGAGCGAGATTTCTTGCTGGTTGGTAGGTGATCAAATACTTATTTCATGCAATGAAATGCGATTTAATTATTTAAAAATCATACAATGTGATTTTTTTTTTGGATTTTATTTTTAGATTCTGTCTCTCACAGTTGAAGTGTACCTATGATAAAAATGACAGACCTCTCCATTCTTTGTAGGTGGGAAAGCTTGCAAAATCGTCAGTGTATCAAATACTTATTTTCCCTACTGCGTGCGTGTATGTATATATATATGTGTGTGTGTGTGTGTGTGTGTATGTACAGAACAGACCAAAAGTTTGGACACACCTCATTTAAAGATTTTTTATGTATTTTCATGACTATGAAAATTGTACATTCACACTGAAGGCATCAAAACTATGAATTAACACATGTGGAAATATATACTTAACAAAAAAGTGTGAAACAACTGAAAATATGTCTTATATTCTAGGTTCTTCAAAGTAGCCACCTTTTGCTTTGATGACTGCTTTGCACACTCTTGGCATTCTCTTGATGCGCTTCAAGTGGTAGTCACCGAAAATGGTCTTCCAACAATCTTGAAGGAGTTCCCGGAGATGCTTAGCACTTGTAGGCCCTTTTGCCTTCACTCGGCGGTCCAGCTCACCCCAAACCATCTCGATTGGGTTCAGGTCTGGTGACTGTGGAGGCCAGGTCATCTGGCGTAGCACCCCATCACTCGCCTTCTTGGTCAAATAGCCCTTACACAGCCTGGAGGTGTGTTTGGGGTCATTGTCCTTTTGAAAAATAAATGATGGTCCAACTAAACGCAAACCGGATGGAATAGCATGCCGCTGCCAGATGCTGTGGTAGCCATGCTGGTTCAGTATGCCTTCAATTTTGAATAAATCTCCAACAGTGTCACCAGCAAAGCACCCCCACACCATCACACCTCCTCCTCCATGCTTCACGGTGGGAACCAGGCATGTAAAGTCCATCCGTTCACCTTTTCTGAGTCGCACAAAGACACGGTGGTTGGAACCAAAGATCTCAAATTTGGACTCATCAGACCAAAGCACAGATTTCCACTGGTCTAATGTCCATTCCTTGTGTTCTTTAGCCCAAACAAGTCTCTTCTGCTTGTTGCCTGTCCTTAGCAGTGGTTTCCTAGCAGCTATTTTACCATGAAGGCCTGCTGCACAAAGTCTCCTCTTAACAGTTGTTGAAGAGATGTTTCTGCTGCTAGAACTCTGTGTGGCATTGACCTGGTCTCTAATCTGAGCTGCTGTTAACCTGCGATTTCTGAGGCTGGTGACTCGGATAAACTTATCCTCAGAAGCAGAGGTGACTCTTGGTCTTCCTTTCCTGGGGCAGTCCTCATGTGAGACAGTTTCTTTGTAGCGCTTGATGGTTTTTGCAACTGCACTTGGGGACGCTTTCAAAGTTTTCACAATTTTTCAGACTGACTGACCTTCATTTCTTAAAGTAATGATGGCCACTCGTTTTTCTTTACTTAGAATTTGTATGATGGCAAGAAAAAAGCATCTAACAGTCTATTCAGTAGGACTATCAGCTGTGTATCCACCAGACTTCTGCACAACACAAGTGATGGTCCCAACCCCATTTATAAGGCAAGAAATCCCACTTATTAAACCTGACTGGGCACACCTGTGAAGTGAAAACCATTTCCGGTGACTACCTCTTGAAGCTCATCAAGAGAATGCCAAGAGTGTGCAAAGCAGCCATCAAAGCAAAAGGTGGCTACTTTGAAGAACCTAGAATATAAGACATATTTTCAGTTGTTTCACACGTTTTTGTTAAGTATATAATTCCACATGTGTTAATTCATAGTTTTGATGCCTTCAGTGTGAATGTACAATTTTCTTAGTCATGAAAATACAGATAAATCTTTAAATGAGAAGGTGTGTCCACCTTTTGGTCTGTACTGTATATATACACTGCTCAAAAAAATAAAGGGAACACTTAAACAACAGAATATAACTCCAAGTGCATCAAACTGTCCACTTAGGAAATGACACTGATTGACAATCAATTTCACATGCTGTTGTGCAAATGGAATAGACAATAGATGGAAATTATTGGCAATTATCAAGACACCCTCAAAGGATTGATTCTGCAGGTGGGGACCACAGACCACATCTCAGTACCAATGCTTTCTGGCAGATGTTTTGGTCACTTTTGAATGTTGGTTATGCTTTCACACTCGTGGTAGCATGAGACGGACTCTACAACCCACAGAAGTTGCTCAGGTAGTGCAGCTCATCCAGGATGGCACATCAGTGCGAGCTGTGGCAAGAAGGTTTGCTGTGTCTGTCAGCGTAGTGTCCAGAGGCTGGAGGTGCTACCAGGAGACAGGCCAGTACACCAGGAGACAAGGAGGGGGCCGTAGGAGGGCAACAACCCAGCAGCAGTACCGCTACCTCCGCCTTTGTGCAAGGAGGAACAGGGGGAGCACTGACAGAGCCCTGCAAAATGACCTCCAGCAGGCCACAAATGTTCATGTGTCTGCACAAACGGTTAGAAACCGTGAGGGTGGTATGAAGGCCCGACGTCCACAGATGGGGGTTGTGATCACATCCCAACATTGTGCAGGACGCTTGGCATTTGCCACAGAACACCAGGATTGGCAAAGTCGCCACTAGCGCCCTGTGCTCTTCACAGATGAAAGCAGGTTCACACTGAGCACATGTGACAGACATGACAGAGTCTGGAGACGCCGTGGAGAGCGATCTGCTGCCTGCAACATCCTTCAGCATGACCGGTTTGGCAGTGGGTCAGTAATGGTGTGGAGTGGCATTTCTTTGGAGGGCCGCACAGCCCTCCATGTGCTCGCCAGACGTAGCCTGACTGCCATTAGGTACCGAGATGAGATCCTCAGACCCCTTGTGAGACCATATGCTGGTGCGGTTGGCCCTGGGTTCCTCCTAATGCAGGACAATGCCAGACCTCATGTGGCTGGAGTGTGTCAGCAGTTCCTGCAAGATGAAGGCATTGAAGCTATGGACTGTCCCACCCGTTCCCCAGACCTGAATCCGATTGAGCACATCTGGGACATCATGTCTCGCTCCATCCACCAACGTCACGTTGCACCACAGACTGTCCAGGAGTTGGCGGATGATTTAGTCCAGGTCTGGGAGGAGATCCCACAGGAGACCACCTCATCAGGAGCATGCCCAGGCGTTGTAGGGAGGTCATACAGGCACGTGGAGGCCGCACACAATACTGAACCTCATTTTGACTTGTTTTAAGGACATTACATCAAAGTTGGATCAGCCTGTAGTGTGTTTTTCCACTTTAATTTTGGGGGTGGCTCCAAATCCAGGCCTCCATTAGTTAATAAATTTGATTTCCATTGATGATTTTTATGTGATTTTGTTGTCAGCACATTCAGCTTTGTACAGAACAAAGTATTCAATGAGAATATTTCATTCATTCAGATCTAGGATGTGTTATTTGAGTGTTCCCTTTATTTTTTTGAGCAGTGTATGTATATGTGTGTGTATATATATAATTTTTTTTAAATTTTTTTCAATACATATTTCACTTTGGAGCTGACATAAATCATGGACATGGGCTCTGTATCATGATATGTCTCCAATTTAGCAAATCTAGATCATGAAAGTAACTCTGTGACCTGCCATGTTGTCACCCTGAGTAATATGCTATAGGTATCATTACTGAGTCATATAGTGATGAAGTGATTGACAGTTGCTCCTGCTTTCTATCGAGCGTCTCTCCTGCTCTCTCTCTCTCTCGAGCGTCTCTCCTGCTCTCTCTCTCGAGCATCTCTCCTGCTCTCTCTCGAGCGTCTCTCCTGCTCTCTCTCTCTAGCTTCTCTCCTGCTCTTTCTCTCGAGCGTCTCTCCTGCTCTCTCTCTCTCGAGCGTCTCTCCTGCTCTCTCTCTCGAGCGTCTCTCCTGCTCTCTCTCTCGAGCGTCTCTCCTGCTCTCTCTCTCTCGAGCGTCTCTCCTGCTCTCTCTCGAGCGTCTCTCCTGCTCTCTCTCTCGAGCGTCTCTCCTGCTCTCTCTCTCGAGCGTCTCTCCTGCTCTCTCTCGAGCGTCTCTCCTGCTCTCTCTCTCGAGCTTCTCTCCTGCTCTCTCTCTCTCGAGCTTCGCTCCTGCTCTTTCTCTCGAGCGTCTCTCTCTCTCTTGCATCTCTCCTGCTCTCTCTCTCTCGAGCGTCTCTCCTGCTCTCTCTCTCGAGCGTCTCTCCTGCTCTCTCTCGAGCGTCTCTCCTGCTCTCTCTCTCGAGCTTCTCTCCTGCTCAATCTCTCGAGCGTCTCTCTCTCTCGAGCGTCTCTCCTGCTCTCTCTCTCTTGAGCGTCTCTCCTGCTCTCTCTCTCTCCAGCGTCTCTCTCTCTCTAGCGTCTCTCCTGCTCTCTCTCTATCGAGCATCTCTCCTGCTCTCTCTCTCTCGAGCGTCTCTCCTGCTCTCTCTCTCGAGCGTCTCTCCTGCTCTCTCTCTCTCTCGAGCGTCTCTCCTGCTCTCTCTCTCGAGCGTCTCTCCTGCTCTCTCTCTCTCTCGAGCGTCTCTCCTGCTCTCTCTCTCTAGCTTCTCTCCTGCTCTTTCTCTCGAGCGTCTCTCCTGCTCTCTCTCTCTCGAGGGTCTCTCCTGCTCTCTCTCTCGAGCGTCTCTCCTGCTCTCTCTCTCGAGCGTCTCTCCTGCTCTCTCTCTCGAGCGTCTCTCCTGCTCTCTCTCTCTCGAGCGTCTCTCCTGCTCTCTCTCTCGAGCGTCTCTCCTGCTCTCTCTCTCGAGCGTCTCTCCTGCTCTCTCTCTCGAGCGTCTCTACTGCTCTCTCTCGAGCGTCTCTCCTGCTCTCTCTCTCGAGCTTCTCTCCTGCTCTCTCTCTCGAGCTTCTCTCCTGCTCAATCTCTCGAGCGTCTCTCTCTCTCTCGAGCTTCTCTCCTGCTCTTTCTCTCGAGCGTCTCTCTCTCTCTTGCATCTCTCCTGCTCTCTCTCTCTCGAGCGTCTCTCCTGCTCTCTCTCGAGCGTCTCTCCTGCTCTCTCTTGAGCGTCTCTCCTGCTCTCTCTCGAGCGTCTCTCCTGCTCTCTCTCTCGAGCTTCTCTCCTGCTCAATCTCTCGAGCGTCTCTCTCTCTCTCGAGCGTCTCTCCTGCTCTCTCTCTCTTGAGCGTCTCTCCTACTCTCTCTCTCGAGCGTCTCTCTCTCTCTAGCGTCTCTCCTGCTCTCTCTCTCTCGAGCATCTCTCCTGCTCTCTCTCTCTCGAGCGTCTCTCCTGCTCTCTCTCTCGAGCGTCTCTCCTGCTCTCTCTCTCTCTCGAGCGTCTCTCCTGCTCTCTCTCTCGAGCGTCTCTCCTGCTCTCTCTCTCGAGCGTCTCTCCTGCTCACTCTCTCGAACGTTTCTCCTGCTCTCTCTCTCGAGCGTCTCTCCTGCTCTCTCTCTCTCGAGCGTCTCTCCTGCTCTCTCTCTCTCGAGCGTCTCTCCTGCTCTCTCTCTCGAGCGTCTCTCCTGCTCTCTCTCTCAAGCGTCTCTCCTGCTCTTTCTCTCTCGAGCGTCTCTCCTGCTCTCTCTCTCTCGAGCGTCTCTCCTGCTCTCTCTCTCGAGCGTCTCTCCTGCTCTCTCTCGAGCGTCTCTCCTGCTCTCTCTCTCGAGCGTCTCTCCTGCTCTCTCTCTCGAGCGTCTTTCTAGCGTCTCTCCTGCTCTCTCTCTCGAGTGTCTCTCCTGCTCTCTCTCGAGCGTCTCTCCTGCTCTCTCTCTCTCGAGCGTCTCTCCTGCTCTCTCTCTCTCGAGCGTCTCTCCTGCTCTCTCTCTCTAGCGTCTCTCCTGCTCTCTCTCGAGCGTCTCTCCTGCTCTCTCTCTCGAGCGTCTCTCCTGCTCTCTCTCTCGAGCGTCTCTCCTGATCTTGAGCGTCTCTCCTTCTCTCTCTCTCGAGCGTCTCTCCTGCTCTCTCTCTCTCGAGCGTCTTTCTAGCGTCTCTCCTGCTCTCTCTCTCGAGCGTCTCTCCTGCTCTCTCTCTCTCGAGCGTCTCTCCTGCTCTCTCGAGCGTCTCTCCTGCTCTCTCTCTTGAGCGTCTCTCCTGCTCTCTCTCTCTCTCGAGCGTCTCTCCTGATCTCGAGCATCTCTCCTGCTCTCTCTCTCGAGCGTCTTTCTAGCGTCTCTCCTGCTCTCTCTCTCTCGAGCGTCTTTCTAACGTCTCTCCTGCTCTCTCCAGCCCTTGTCTGCTTGATCGCTGATACTGCCATACTTTGTGGTCTGTATACACTGTGTTCCAAATTATTATGCAAATATTATTTTCTCAGATTTTCCCAAATTACCTATATGAATTGCAGTCATTGTAATTTTCCAGTCAAATAACTATTAGAGTACAATTGAAAGGTTTTTGTACAAACTGCCTATGATAACAGTATATTTAAAAAAATAAAACACTCAAACTGCACTCAAAATGCATGTTCCAAATTATTATGCACAGCAGAGTTTTCAACCTTTTCATTTTAATAAAGAACAAAAAAATGGTCTTTTTTGAAATTATAAGCATTAGCAGGTTATTACACACTGAAATCAAACAGTTTTCAACTCAAAACTTTATTCTAGGTGATGTTACATTTGCACATAGGACCGCTTGTTCGAAAGGAGCTTCTGAACTCTCTCGTCCATTGAATTTGTCAGGTTTTGGATGGTTTCTGCTTCAGTTGTTTTGCATGAGGACAGAATACCCTCCCAGAGCTGTTGCTTAGATGTGAGCTGCCTCCCGCCATCATAGACACTCCTTTTGATGATGCTCCAGAGGTTCTCAATGGGGTTGAGGTCAGGGGAGCATGGGGGCCACACCATAAGTTTGTCCCCTTTTATGCCCATAGCAGCCAGAGATGCAGATGTGTTATGTGCAGCATGAGACGGGGCATTATCATGCATGAAAATGATCTTGCTGCGGAATGCACGGTTCTTCTTCTTGAACCATGGAAGCAAGTGCTGTTTGAGAAACTCAACATACATTATGGAGTTCATCTTTACCCCTTCAGGGATCCTAAAAGGGCCGACAATCTCTCTCCCCATGATTCCAGCCCAAAACATTACTCCACCTCCTCCTTGTTGGCGCTGTAGCCGTGTTTGCATGGGGTGTCCATCAACCAGCCATCCTCCACTCCATCCATCTGGACCATCAAGATCATTTCATGCATGATAATGCACCGTCTCATGATGCACATAACACATCTGCATCTCTGGCTGCTATGGGCATAAAAGGGGACAAACTTATGGTGTGGCCCCCATGCTCCCCTGACCTCAACCCCATTCAGAACCTCTGGAGCATCATCAAAAGGAGTGTCTATGATGGCGGGAGGCAGTTCACATCTAAGCAACAGCTCTGGGAGGGTATTCTGTCCTCATGCACAACAATTAAAGCAGAAACCATCCAAAACCTGACAAATTCAATGGACGAGAGAGTTCAGAAGCTCCTTTCGAACAAGGGGTCCTATGTGCAAATGTAACATCACCTAGAATAAAGTTTTGAGTTGAAAACTGTTTGATTTCAGTTTGTAATAACCTGCTAATGCTTAGAATTTCAAAAATGACCATTTTTTTGTTCTTTATTAAATTGAAAAGGTTGAAAACTCTGCTGTGCATAATAATTTGGAACATGCATTTTGAGTGCAGTTTCAGTTTTTTATTTTTTAAAAAATATACTGTTATCATAGGCAGTTTGTACAAAAACCGTTCAATTGTACTCTAATAGTTATTGACTGGAAAATTACAATGACTGCAATTCATATAGGTAATTTGGGAAAATCTGAGAAAATATTATTTGCATAATAATTTGGAACACAGTGTATATGTACAATTTTAATATGATCAATAAAAATATGTAAATATATTATATATATACACACACTGCTCAAAAAATAAAGGGAACACTTAAACATCACAACTCCAAGTCAATAACACTTCTGTGAAATCTACCTGTCCAGTTATGAAGCAACACGGATTGTGAATCAATTTCTCCTGCTGTTGTGCAAATGGAGCAGACAACTGGTAGAAATGATAGGCAATTAGCCAGATACCCCCTATAAAGGAGTGGTTCTGCAGGTGGTGACCACAGACCATTTCTCTGTTCTCATTCTTTTTGGCTGATGTTTTGGTCACTTTTTCATTTTGCCATTGCTCTCACCCCTAGAGGTACATTAGCATTAGGCAGTGTCTACAGTACAACCCACAGAAGTTGCTCAGGTAGTGCCGTTCATCCAGGATGGCACATCAGTGCGAGCTGTGGCAAGAAGTGTAGCTGTGTCTGTCAGCACAGTGTCCAGAGCATGGAGCAGATACCAGGAGATGTGCAGGGAGCCATAGGAGGGCAACAACCCAGCAACAGGACCGTTACCTCCTCCTTTGTGCAAGGAGGAACAGGAGGAGCACTGCCAGAGCCCTGCAAAATGACCTCCAGCTGGCCACAAATGTGCATGTGTCTGCACAAACGGTTAGAAACCGACTCCATGAGGGTGGTATGAGGGCCCGATGTCCACAGATGGGGGTTGTGCTCACAGCCCAACACCGAGCAGGACGCTTGACATTTGCCACAGAACACCAGGATTGGCAAAGTCGCCACTGGTGCCCTCTGCTCTTCACAGATGAAAGCTCAGTATTGTGTGTGGCCTCCACGTGCCTGTATGACCTCCCTACAACGCCTGGGCATGCTCCTGATGAGGTTGCGGATGGTCTCCTGTGGGATCTCCTCCCAGACCTAGACTAAAGCATCAGCCAACTCCTGAACAGTCAGTGGTGCAACGCGACGTTGGTGGATGTGACTCGCCCCCTGGGCCGTGGGGTACTCGGATCCGGGCAGTAGGGGAACGATGGGAGTAGTAGTGGCAACCCGGTTTCGTGGCTCAGGGTGGTCAGGCCAGTGGTAGTCCGTTATGTGCTGATGTTTATGTCCGACTACGCCACCCGTGGATTTGCGGTTATTAGGAACCGCCGCTGCATGCCGACCGCTGGGGCTGATGAGGTGTGCAGCTAGGGTAGTGTGACTCCCCACGGGAAGAGTGCGGCCCCAGGGCAGTATAGT
Organism: Phyllobates terribilis; assembly: GCF_046119375.1. NCBI lineage: Eukaryota > Metazoa > Chordata > Amphibia > Anura > Dendrobatidae > Phyllobates > Phyllobates terribilis. The sequence continues at coordinate 114,810 of NW_027363461.1, forward strand.
GGATGGTGGGAGTGATGGTGGTGAGAGTCCCAGTGCTGATAGTGCTGGAGAAGCAAGGAGCACACAGACAACAGGTTGCAGTCCAGGGTCTTTACTAGAACAGGTATATTGACCCATAAACAGTCCCGGCTAGGAGGGGGACCTGGATGTCTGAGAGCAATGGGGAAATTGGCCCTGGTCAGGGTGAGGGTGTAGGCCTACCGTGCTTTCTGCGCTCCTTCTGGCTATCTCCTCCTGATAGGGTAACAGCCCACGTTTCCAAGCTTTCCGTGTATTCTCGCCTGTATGGCCTGCGACGTGGGTTCCTTTCTGCTCCCAGCCTTGTACGGCTTTACTGGTACCTTCTGTTGTGGCAGGGCCTCCAGGCTTCTTAGGCCAAGGAATATACAGTCCCCTGCGGACTGGTTCTCTGCTGGGGGATGTGGAATCCTCTCAGCCTCAGACACCAAAGTCTGGTAAATTAAGTCCTCTTTCTGCCAAGACAGGCTCTCTTCGCCTCTTGTCTCTGGCTTGTGGCTCTCCTCCTGCCACACTTCCTCTTAGGTGCAGTGCAACTGTCTGTCCCTGTTCTGCTCTGGGACAAGTCTCAATGCTGAGACAGGCCATCCAGTTCTCTCTAACCCTGCCCCCAGCACCAGCTTTTATAGGGGCAGCCTGCTCCCCCTACTGGCCTGAGACAGGAGGCATTGCATGCTAATGTTCCCCTGACTAGAGAACCTCCCCCTTGCTCTCAGACACAGTTTTAATACATTTTGTGGCATCCAGGCCAGGGTGACACATTCCCCCCTAGTGAAATTTAGTACTCCGGGACTAAACAATAAACAAAGACAATAAAACATTAATAGACATTAATAGACAGACGACGCACAAATTGAGTTCTTAAGGTCACAGTGTGGCCTGTGACCGGGTGTCCATATCACCAATACAACGGGGAGCCTTAACCAGGTGGGGGTCTGTCCTACCCCAAGTCCTTCACAGTCTTAGTTCATTCCTTGGTTAGGCTCCGAACGCAGTCCATACCAGGTCCCGGTTATAAAAAGTCCATAACCTGTGAGTCCTTACAGTAACTGCAAGAAACTGAAACACGGAATTACCAAACATGCATGTAACTTTGCAAACAATTCAACATTTGGCAACAAGGTTATTTACAATTTTAGTGCGCTCTATATTCTCCAGCGAGCGGGTATCAGCCCCTTTGTGCTCCTGGTTGACCTACGTAGCCCACTGTCTGGTGGTGGACCAACCTGGCTTTCCCCACTAGCGTTAGGGGTACAGCTACCAGCTGGGTGTACAGGTAGGGAAGGCAGCTGTCTGCGGGTCCTTTGGCTTACCGCAGGCATGGCAGGCTCACTGTCAGCAGAGGGTTGACTCTCCTGGGCTGCTGGTACAGGCTCTTCTGCCTCTGGAACCGCTTGCTCCTCTTCACCTTCCAGCTCTGGTGTTGGTTGTTGCTGTGCCGGTTGCAGGAAATGCAGGACGGGTACCACTATGGCATCATTTATGCGAGTCCAGGACTGAGGGAACTCTCCGAGAACGGTGCTGATCATTTCTTCCTTGTCCTCTGCGGGTTCAAGGTCACTCTGATCCTCTTCTGCACTACGGAGTTGCTCGGGGCATCTTTTGAGATGGTCTCTGGAGACGGTACTAGTGGTTTCTCCTCCGTCCTTGGTGATCACGCACACCTTCGGGTTGTCGTGATCAGACTGCAGTACGGTGTAGGGTTCCCTTTCCCACTGGTCGTCCAACTTGTGAAGCCTTCTTTTTCGCTTTAGGACTTGCTCACCAGGTTCTAGGGGACCAGCAGGGGCGTGTTGGTTGAAGAGTTTTTCTTGCCTCTCTCTCACCTGGGCCAGGCTCTTCTCCACAGTCTACTGCACCTTCTTGTACTGCAGTTGCCTTTCCGTATCCCAGTCCGCATCCGGGGAGGTGTCCTCAGGCGTTAGGACTCCCATCTCCAGGTCTATAGGCAGCTTACCCGGTCTGGGTCGCATCAGGTAAGCCGGGGTGCAGTTGGTAGCATTCACCGGGATATGATTGTATAAGTCTATCAGGTCCGGCAGTTTTTCTGGCCACAGGCTGCGCTCCTCCAGGGGCAACGTCTTCAGGAGATCAATGACTATATTGTTCATCTTCTCACACATCCCGTTGGTTTGTGGGTGGTAAGGCGTTGTCCGAATCTTCTTACAGCCATAGAGGTTGCCGAACTCCTGGAAGATTTCAGCCTCGAACGCTGGACCCTGGTCTGTCAGGACCTGTTCCGGATACCCGTGTGGACGGCAGAAATATTGCTGGAAGGCTCTGGCCGCTGTTTGGGCTGTCAAGTCTTTTACTGGGACCACCACTAGAAAACGGGAATAGTGGTCCACGATTGTCAGGGCATAGATGTATCCTGACCGGCTGGGAGCCAATTTGACATGGTCCAGAGCTACCAGCTCAAGAGGCTGCGTGGTGACGATGGGCCTCAAGGGTGTCTTCTGGCTGGTGCGGTCCTTCCTCCTTAGGTGACAAGGGCCACAGTCTCTGCACCATTTTTCTACAGCTCCTCTCATGCCGACCCAAAAGAACCTTCCTCTTAGTAGGAACTCCAGTTTCTTCCAACCGAACCGATGTGTCCCGCTCTGTCATGGTAAGCCCCCAGGACCATAGCTGCATCCCGCCTTGGGACCACGACTTGCCAGGTCAGCTCGTGCGTCCGGTGGTTGACAATCCTTCTGCACAACTTGCCTTCGTAGAGGAACAGCTTGCTCTTCTCTTTCCATAGCTGCTTGGCTTCCTCTGGAGCATCCGGATCTATGCGGGCATCTTCCTGGGTCAGCAGATCTTTCACCAGGCGGATGGCAGGGTCACTATCTTGGGTCTCGGCCCAGCTGTGTTGAGGTAGGGGATTTATCATCACGGTTGTTAGATCCTCCTCCTTCACGCGGTGGGAGTATTGAGCAGCTCCATACCGGTGAAACGCGGGGAGTTCTACCTCCTCCAGCTCTTCTGGGTCTTCGTCACCTTCAGATAAGTGAGGCATCCTTGATAGGGCGTCAGCGTTGGCATTGGTTTTGCCGGCCCGGTACTTGATCAGTCATAGTTGGAGAGACGGGCCATCCACCGCTGTTCTAGGGCACCCAGTCTTGCATTGTCCAGGTGTGTCAACGGGTTGTTGTCCGTGTACACGGTGAACTTTGCGGAGGCCAGGTAATGCTTGAAGCGTTCCGTCACGGCCCACACCACCGCCAAGAATTCTAGTTTGAAGGAGCTGTAATTCTCCGGGTTCCTCTTGGTGGGTCTCAGCTTCCGGCTGGCGTACGCGATCACCCTTTCTCTGCCCTGTTGGTTTTGGGACAGTACGGCTCCCAGTCCCACATTACTGGCATCTGTGTGGAGAATGAAAGGCTGGCCATAATCAGGGTAGGCCAGGATCTCGTCCCCTGTGAGGGCCATCTTTAGCTGGCGGAAGGACTCCTCTTCCGGTTTATCCCACTTGAAGGGCGGCTTTTGGCTCCTGGACTTAGACTGTCCGATCAGGAGGTCCTGCATAGGAGCTGCCATCTTAGTGAACCCGGGGATGAACCTTCGGTAGTAGCCTACCAACCTGAGAAACTGTCTCACCTCTTTGATGTTCGAGGGGCTTGGCCAGCTCTTGATTGCCGTGACCTTGTCAGGGTCGGGGGCCACTCCTTCCGCGCTTACCACGTGCCCTAGGTACTGGTCCTTTGGTTTCAGCAGGTGACACTTCGATGGTTTCACCTTCAGGCCATAGCCTGCCAGGGCTTCGAACACCTCGGCCAGGTGCTTTAGGTGGTCCTCGTAAGTCTTCGAATAGACGATCACGTCGTCCAGGTAAAGGAGGACCGTCTCGAAGTTTCGGTGCCCTAGACATCATTCCATCAGCCTCTGGAAGGTCCCTGGTGCGTTGCAGAGCCCGAAGGGCATACAGTTGAACTCACTCAGTCCCATCGGGGTGGTGAAGGCAGTCTTCTCCTTGTCAGCCTCTGCCACAGGAACCTGCCAGTACCCGCTAGTAAGGTCCAAAGTAGAAAAGAAGTTAGCAGATTTTAGTGCGGCTAAAGACTCCTCTATTCTAGGCAGCGGATATGCGTCTTTGTGGGTGATACGGTTGATTTGTCTATAGTCCACGCACATTCTCATGGTGCCGTCTTTCTTTTTGACCAGAACCAAGGGGGCTGCCCAGGGGCTACAGCTGTCTCTAATAACCCCAGCTTCTTTCATCTCTCTTAGCATGCCCTTTGCGTTCTGATAATGTGCAGGGGGTACACGTCTGTGCCTCTCTTTTATTGGTGGGTGGCTCCCTGTGGGGATGTGGTGTTCTATCCCTTTTACTCTGCCGAAGTCTAGCGGGTGCTTACTAAAGACTCTCTCGTACTCCTGTACCACCCGGTAGACTCCTTGTTTTTGGTGCAGGGGAGTGGAGTCAGCACCCACATGGAGTTTCTGGCACCAGTCCTCCTTTTGTTTCTGGGAGCCATTACCCTCCGCCTGAGGAGATGGAGGCAAGGGTTCCACGGCCCTGATAGCTTTGTGTTCGACAACAAACAGTTTGGCGAGTGTAGCGTACCTGGGTAAGTGTACTTCCCTCTCCCCAATGTTGAGGATGCGGACGGGCACCCTCCCATGATGGACATCAACCACCCCCCGGGCTGTCAAAATGGTGGGCCTGCTGTCTGAGTACACGGGTTCTACCATGGCTTGGTAGTCTCTACCTCTCAACCCGATTGCAGTCCGACACCAGATCATCATTTCACTTTTGGGAGGCATGGAAATGGGGAATGGGTCACTCAGTCTTACGCTACCGATCTCACCACCAGACAGTTCTACCTGCTGCCGTCTCATCAGGGCTTTTATCTCCTTGTTGAGGACTCTCTGTTGGCTGGAACTAGCATTCACCGCCACCTGTTGTAGAATTACAATTACCTCTGAAAGACAATTTTCAATTACGTTAGTACCCACAGTTATTTTAGGGTGACTTTCACGACGGTCAATGTCCACAATAATCACCCCCTGTGCCGGCAGTTCAACTTTACCAATTTTAATGGTCATCTCCTTGAACCCCATCTGCGGCACGGGTAAGCCATTACTGGCGATGATGCTCAAGTTATTGTCTGGATACCGTGTGATATCAGCATCAGTCCAATACTGCTTAAAAAGTACATAAGGGATAGTGGTTACTTGTGACCTATTATCCAGCAAGGCGCTCATGGGGATACCGTCCTGCACCACGGGTAAAACCGGGCGCCCCCCAACGTACTTATTACGCCAATTGTAAGGGCCTGGTGATCTTATGCCTGGGGGTTGGCCCTTTGCCCCAGGTTGGACCCTTTTAAATTACAGTACCTGGAAATGTGTCCGGGCTGGTTGCATCGACGGCAAATGGGCTGTCCATCCTCTGCGTAGCGGTCTGTGGGCCTCCCTCGGAACGACGGGATCCTCCTCTGTCGACGCCACGGGACATCCTCCGGACTTGACGCCAGCTCGATGGGTCTTGACGGGTCCACTTGCATCGCCTGGACAGTCCTGGTCAACGCCGCGACGCTCCTGGTCAGCTCCTGGACTTGGTGGAGCAGGTCTTTCGACGGGGCTTGGTTCAGGGCCTGTGCATCAGCCCCCACGGGATCCATAGAGGAGGGCGCCGCCTCCTGGTGGTTGGTGAGAGCAGGGCGCCGGGGGTTTATAGCGCCACTGGTTGCAGATTCACGGAGCACCCTTATGGCCCTGTCCTTAAATTGGGCAAAGGTTAGGTCAGGGTTCTGAAAGAACATGAGACGCAGTTGGGCCCTGTGGGCGCTAGACAGCAGACCTTCTATGAATTGTTCTGTTAGCAGCTTATCCGTTTCCTGCACACTGCCAGGGTCAGTTTGTTGAATAGCCCTCAAGGCTTCCTGCAGATTTAGGGCATAGTCTTACATCCATAGAACCTCATTTTAATCTCAGCGGAGGTACGTGTGTCAAAGGTACCCCGCAGCCGGGCCAGAATACCCTTCACAGTCCTTTTATCCTCAGTGGGCCATGATTTTACCCCCCTTTGGGCTGCGCCAGTTAACTGCCCTGTCAATATGCTGACCTTCTGTTCCTCTGTCAGGGGGTAAACGTGGAACAAACTGTATAGCCTTTCCTTGAAGTCAGTTAGGGCATGGGGCTCCCCTGAGTATTTGGGCAGCCAGGCCGCTCCAGGGATGTAGGGCAGGGAAAAGGGCATCACCGCTGCTGCAGCTGCGTTGGTGGTAGTGGGCGCCTCTGTGTCCGACATCTTCCTCCCCCCTAGTTAAGCGTGGCCTACCTTCCGATGATCCTCTTCTGTAGGCCGCGGCTCCGCTGCTGCTGCTCTGGACGAGGACCTTGCGTCGCGTCCTGATGACGTCAGCGTCGCTCTCTCTCCCTTCCAGGACCTTGCGCAGCGTCGGTGCGTGGGGCGGAGCTTCGGATCTCGCGCGGTTTTGAAGTCCACGCCCCTCTTCTTCCCGCGCGGCGTCCTGAAGATGGCGTCCGATGGCGAGAAACAGCTGCGGATGGCGGGAAGACGGCAGAAGACGGCGGGAAACAGTCCAAGATGGCGTCTGATGGCGGGAATCGGCTCCGGATGGCGGGAAACGACTCCGGACGGCGGGAAACTTCGCCACAGGTAAGTTACAAAAGTCTTTTTCAGGCACGCAGTACCCGGTGGTTGCGGGCACGAAATCCTGCCGACTACGCCAAAGCTGATTAGCCCCTTGGGCCGTGGGGCACTCGGATCCGGGCAGTCTGGGAACGATGGGAGTAGTAGTCGCAACCCGGTTCCGTGGCTCAGGGTGGTCAGGCCAGTGGTAGTCCGTTATGTGCTATTGATTATGTCCGACTACGCCACCCGTGGATTTCGGTTATTAGGAACCGCCGCTGCATGCCGACCGCTGGGGCTGATGAGGTGTGCAGCTAGGGTAGTGTGACTCCCCACGGGAAGAGTGCGGCCCCAGGGCAGTATAGTGGATGGTGGGAGTGATGGTGGTGAGAGTCCCAGTGCTGATAGTGCTGAAGAAGCAAGGAGCACACAGACAACAGGTTGCAGTCCAGGGTCTTTACTAGAACAGGTAAATTGACCCATAAACAGTCCCGGCTAGGAGGGGGACCTGGATGTCTGAGAGCAACGGGGAAATTGGCCCTGGTCAGGGTAAGGGTGTAGGCCTACCGTGCTTTCTGCGCTCCTTCTGGCTATCTCCTCCTGATAGGGTAACAGCCCACGTTTCCAAGCTTTCTGTGTATTCTCGCCTGTATGGCCTGCGACGTGGGTTCCTTTCTGCTCCCAGCCTTGTACGGCTTTACTGGTCCCTTCTGTTGTGGCAGGGCCTCCAGGCTTCTTAGGCCAAGGAATATACAGTCCCCTGCGGACTGGTTCTCTGCTGGGGGATGTGGAATCCTCTCAGCCTCAGACACCAAAGTCTGGTAAATTAAGTCCTCTTTCTGCCAAGACAGGCTCTCTTCGCCTCTTGTCTCTGGCTTGTGGCTCTCCTCCTGCCACACTTCCTCTTAGGTGCAGTGCAACTGTCTGTCCCTGTTCTGCTCTGGGACAAGTCTCAATGCTGAGACAGGCCATCCAGTTCTCTCTAACCCTGCCCCCAGCACCAGCTTTTATAGGGGCAGCCTGCTCCCCCTACTGGCCTGAGACAGGAGGCATTGCATGCTAATGTTCCCCTGACTAGAGAACCTCCCCCTTGCTCTCAGACACAGCTTTAATACATTTTGTGGCATCCAGGCCAGGGTGACACAGATGGAGCGAGACATGATGTCCCAGATGTGCTCAATCGGATTCAGGTCTGGGGAACAGGCGGGCCAGTCCATAGCTTCAATGCCTTCACCTTGCAGAAACTGCTGACACACTCCAGCCACATGAGGTCTGGCAATGTCCTGCATACTGCATAAGGGGCATAATGGGGGCATTACACTGTGTGGGGGCATAATACATACTACATAAGGGGCATAATGGGGGCATTAAACTTTTTGGGGCATCATACATACTGCATAAGGGGCATAATGGGGGCAATACACTGTGTGGGGGCATCATACATACTGCATAAGGGGCATAATGGGGGCATTACATTGTGTGGTAGCATCATACATCTTGTATAAGGGGCATAATGGGGGCATTACACTGTGTGGGAGCATCATACATAATGCATGAGGGGCATAATGGTGGCATACACTGTGTGGTGCATCATACATACTGTATAAGGGGCATAATGGGGGCATTACACTGTGTGGGGCATCATATATACTGTATAAGGGGCATAATGGGGCATTACACTGTGTGGGGGCATCATACATACTGCATAAGGGGCATAATGGGGGCATTACACTGTGTGGGGGCATCATACATACTGCATAAGGAGCATAATGGGGGCATTACACTGTGTGGGGGCATCATGTATACTGCATAAGGGGCATAATGGGGGCATTACACTGTGTGGGGGCATCATACATCCTGCATAAGGGGCATAATGGGGGCATTACACTGTGTGGGGGGCATCATACATCCTGCATAAGGGGCATAACACTGTGTGGGGGCATCATACATCCTGCATAAGGGGCATAATGGGGGCATTACACTGTGTGGGGGGCATCATACATACTGCATAAGGGGCATAATGGGGGCATTACACTGTGTGGGGGCATCATACATCCTGCATAAGGGGCATAATGGGGGCATTACACTGTGTGGGGGCATCATGCATCCTGCATAAGGGGCATAATGGGGGCATTACACTGTGTGGGGGCATCATACATACTGCATAAGGGGTATAATGGGGGCATTACACTGTGGGGGGCATCATGCATCCTACATAAGGGGCATAATGGGGGCATTACACTGTGTGGGGGCATCATACATACTGCATAAGGGGTATAATGGGGGCATTACACTGTGGGGGGCATCATGCATCCTACATAAGGGGCATAATGGGGGCATTACACTGTGTGGGGGCATCATACATTCTGTATAAGGGGCATAATGGGGGCATTACACTGTGGGGCCAGTAAAGGGGCCCTTTACTATGAGAACAATACGTTTCCTCCCTTCCTGTCTCCATAGTTGGGTCGTATGTATCTATTACAGGAAACAGAACAAAAACCTTATGATTCTTATAAAGGGGCAACACAAGACCCCAAAAGAGTCTCTGTGCTCAAGGGGTTAATGCCCCCTGCGCCCAGTAATGGGGGATCCCCACATACCTCCACCTGCAGAGCCGCCACCACATATATGGCTGCTCTGTGCGCACAGGAGCTGTGATGAGGTCACAGGAGGGGAAGAGTCAGGGGTCACATGATCAGGGGCCTCAGTGGATGTGTGACACCCCAGGGGTCTGGTTGCCACACTGATAGAGATATTATGTCTGAGAGCAGGTGGGAGGTCCTTTGGTCAGGGATCCTGTGCATGCCACACCTCCTGCCCAGTCTTGGGAGGGGAAGGACTTCCCCTATATAAACCTGGGGCTGAGGCAGGGTAGGGAGTTCTGAGAGGAGAAGACAGGGAGCAGAGCTGCTCTATGGGCTCTGCTCCACAGGCAGGCCCTGTCCAGGGGCCTGAGCCTGGAGTCAAGGAGAGTAGAGACAAGAAACAGTCATATGAAGAAACAGCAGAAGCTCAGTGGGAGCAATACTAATACGAGTCAGGGGCTGGCAGCTGCAGAGCTCGCCCTGACTGAGAAGCTTTCTTACCGGACCCGGCGTCCGAGGCTGTGGGGACTAACTCTTACCCAGCAGCAGAAGCCGACCGGCAGGGGATTTCAGGTCCTCAGGCCCAGAAACCCGAAGGCACGGTCACACGCGTGGGACCAGCACCGCCATCGTGGAGCGGAAGCCATTAGAAGGCCCCGAGTCACCGGCCATACGGGTGAGCACCACACGGTACACTCAGGGACGTGGGCTACTTATATCCGCTTCTAGCAAGGTAGCCAGAAGAGTACAGTCAGTTTGGGAGGCCTACAACTCCGCCTGGCCAGGGGAGATCCCATCTGCTCAAGGACTGACCAGGCCCCGTTCGCTAGCAAGTACTCCGGGAGGGTCTATCGTTGTTACCAGTAAAGACCCTGAATTACACCGCACCGTCTCTGAGTGGTTCCTGCTACCCCCATTTTCCACGTCGGCTGCCCTGAGGCCATACCCCTCCCGTTGGGGGTTATACTATCACGCTGCACAATTCTACACCGGCCTCAGCGGTCTGCCCTGCAGCGGCAGCTCCATAGCTGCAAATCAACGGGTGGCGTAGTCGACACTCAAATAACATCTATCAAGACTGCCACACACTGAGTTGACTCCCTGGGCACGGACCGGGTCCCCGCCACTCGGAGACTACAACCCTCATCTGATCCGGTTCCGGGTAAGCCCCGTGCGCGAGACGCTGCGCGACACAGCAGGCCCAGGGGCGCGTCAGATGCAGGACTCTGCTGTGCTGGTTGTCATGGTGCTGGATGAGCTGAAGTTTATGTGTGGGGTCAGGAGTAGTGTTGAGCGATACCTTCCGATATCGGGAAATATCGTATCAGATTGGATAGGACCGATACCCAAAAGTATCGGATATCGCCGATTCCGATACCGGAAACCAATGCAAGTCAATGGGACACTAATATCGGAAAGCCATCCCAGCGTGAGAGAATTCTCCTGATTGTTTAAAAGCCGGCGGGCGGTAAAAAGCCGCCGGCTTTTAAACAATCACACAGCCCCATACTGCTTCCCCGCAGCCTCCCACCCTGATCCTGCACTCCCCCCGCCACCTCCCATCCCGATCGTAAGTTAGGACCGGGCGGGGAGCGCAGCACCAAGGAGCAGGGAGCGAAGGACCCGGGCGGGGAAGCCGGCAGTGAAAAGACTACACCGCCGGCTTTCCCGTTCTGTGCTGCGCTCTCCCGCCAGTTATTTCAAATGAACAGCTGAGGTATCAGGTGATGCTGATCAGCTGTTCATTTGAAGTAGCCGCGGTGCCCTCAGAGGGTTCATGTGAGTTCATGCTTCACTGCATGAACTCACATGAACTTTCCCACGGCCGCACAGGTCAGCCTCACCTCCCAGACCATCAGACCCATCATGATTGGTGTGTGCGCAGGTGTCTGTGCGATGTGTGCGGGTGTGTGCGCGATGTCTGCGGGTGTCTGCGTGCAGGCAGACATAGGCTAATGTGACACTACTACTCCCATCGGCCTATGTCTGTCCCCCGTCCACTTGTGCCAGCAGGATCAGCTCGATGGGAGCAGTAGCTATTTTAGCTGCCCCATATGTTATTTTTGCCCCTATACATCTTTTATGTTTTTAAGCCCCCCATATATTTTTTTTGTTTTTGGTCCCCAATAAATTTTAAATACATTTTTCATTGGTGGCCAGTGGTTACCTAAAATAAATTAGTTCATACATTACCTGTCCCCGCCGATCGCCACCTAAAATAAAGTAAAAAATAAAAAACTACACCTATACTCACCTAGACACCTAATTCCCCGAAGCCATCGATCTCCTGTAATAAAATATAAAATAATAAACCACAACCTTATCCTTACCCCTCCGTAGTAGTCCACGAGTGTCCCACGAAGATCTCCAGTTTAGAGCAGCCACATAAAATGTGACCGCTCTAAACCACTGCCGCCGCTAGAATGACGGGGCCGTAAAGCAGCCCCATCATTGCATAAACCGGTGTCTAGGTGAGTATAGGTGTAGTTTTTTATTTTTTACTTTATTTTAGGTGGCGATCAGGTAATGTATGAACTAATTTATTTTAGGTAACCACTGGCCACCAATGAAAAATGTATTTAAAATTTATTGGGGACCAAAAACAAAAAAAATATATGGGGGGCCTAAAAACATAAAAGATGTATAGGGGCAAAAATAACATATGGGGCAGTTTAAATAGCAGGATCAGGCTGATGGGAACTACTGCTCCCATCGAGCTGATCCTGCTGGCACGAGTGGACGGGGGACAGACAAAGGCCGATGTGAGTAGTAGTGTCACATCGGCCTATGTCTGCCTGCACGCAGACACCCGCAGACATCGCGCACACACCCGCACACATCGCACAGACACCCGCGCACACTCCAATCATGATGGGTCTGATGGTCTGGGAGGTGAGGCTGACCTGTGCGGCCGTGGGAAAGTTCATGTGAGTTCATGCAGTGAAGCATGAACTCACATGAACCCTCTGAGGGCACCGCAGCTACTTCAAATGAACAGCTGATCAGCATCACCTGATACCTCAGCTGTTCATTTGAAATAACCGGCGGGAGAGCGCAGCACAAAACGGGAAAGCCGGCGGTGAAGTCTTTTCCCTGCCGGCTTCCCCGCCTGGGTCCTTCGCTCCCTGCTCCTTGGTGCTGCTCTCCCCGCCCGGTCCTAACTTACGATCGGGATGTGAGGTGGCGGGGGGAGCGCAGGATCGGGGTGGGAGGCTGCGGGGAAGCAGTATGGGGCTGTGTGATTGTTTAAAAGCCGGCGGCTTTTTACCGCCTGCCGGCTTTTAAACAATCAGGAGAATTCTCTCACGCTGGGATGGCATTCCGATATTAGCGTCCCATTGACTTGCATTGGTTTCCGGTATCGGAATCGGCGATATCCGATACTTTTTGGGTATCGGTCCGATCCAATCCGATCCGATATTTCCCGATATCGGAAGGTATCGCTCAACATTAAGTAATACATAAGAATAATATGTACTATGTCTGACCACTACAAACACTCATCTGAACTGGTCCAAGTGCTGTCAGGTTTTTTCACGGGCAGCACTTAGACAATACGGTCGTGTGAATATAGGCTTATGATGCATCTGGTAATAAACATGTTAAGGATGGGCCGCTACTCATGGGCCACTGCTGTGTGCTTGCCCCCCAGGCTAAAATGTGCCAGCCAGCCCCTGCTGCACCGGGTGCCAGAAAACCTAGATACACCTTTGGAATAGGTATCCTGCAAAGTAAGGATGGGGTTTGGTGTTTTTAAATGATTTTATTGACTCTGTGCATTTATATTTTGTATCAATAATATGATATGGTTATATATATCTTCTGGATATCAGGAGGGCTTATCCCTGTGCCTTGACTCTCTCCTTCTTCTTCGATGTCCTGTATAGGCCAAAAAAAACTACGCGTTTCGAGGACTCACAGTTCCTCTTCGTCAGCTTCTCGCTGGTAGTCAAACTGGTAACCTAATAAAGTCCAAACGCCCCCCACAAAGATAATACAACCAAAGAAATGGAGGAAGATCCAATACTAACAAGACGGTGCAAAAGGACATATGGAGGTGCAATAGAACTAAGATAGAATTCCAATAAGAATAGACTGTGTGTGAAAAAAATAATAATAAAAAAGACTTTGTTCAAACTTTCACAATTAGTTAAAAATGAATAAAAATTATATACTTATATTTCTGATGGCTATAAAAAACAGTCTGTTAATCAGTGTATATTACCAGGATAGTATAAATTCGGCACTTAGTACCATCCAGAGATAAAAAGGAAAAAATGAAGGAGAAAAATAAAAACATTATATAGTATCTCCAATAGGGGTATCAATGTATAGAAACAAATACATATATAAAATAGGTGGATTCAAAGGAATATATCCAAAAGACATATTATATTGATAAAATATAAGGAGGTTCATAAAAGTGCAATGTAAATGTTCAATTGGTACTGGGATAAAAAATACATACAGTATATACCGCTGCGAGTTGAAGGCATACAGCTGACTCTCGTGATTAAGGCCCTTCAGAGCCAAGCTATTTAATGTGAAGATCCATTTGGATTCCATCCGCGACATTAATCTCAGGTAATCACCTCCCCTCCATTTTCTGGGGACTAATCGGATCCCACAAAACTTAGTGTCCTTATAAGATTGGTTGTGGAACTTCCGGTAGTGCCGGGACAGTGGATGCCCTTCAAAACCTTCATTCATGTTGATAAAGTGTTCCTTCAGCCTTTTGATAACTTGCGCTTTGTACAGACATCTCCTCCTGCCAAGGCATAAAAAGGGCGTGGCTTGGGGTGTGGATAGGGGCGTGGCCAGACTACGCGTGCCGCATGGTTTCGCCCTCTTTCTAGTCCTCATAGGTTGGCGGTATGCTTGTACTGAGCAGATCTGGGATATCAGTGATTAGGTCCCATATTGTGCACTGTAAGGTCTGGAAAAGCTCCTTCTATCCGTCTCTGTAGCACCAGAGGAAGAACAGAGGGGAAAAGACAGGATTTTCTACATGTCGCGTTATGTAGATGTTCTGCAGATTTATCACAACCGTCCACAAGAAGAAACTGCCATCACAGAGCCGCCTTTAGCTGTTGGAAAAGTTTAAACTTAGTTTTGAATAGTTGCTATAGCCAACAAGGACTTTCTATTTATGCTGGGTCACATGATGCTGGTGCTGGGTGATGTCATGTGACGGAATGTTGTGGGTGATGATGTCACAGAGGGCGTTGTGATGTCACCCTTGGGGTATATAAGGGGGCTCCATCCACCTGGAGCTCATATCTCATTGGCCATATCTTGGTGCTGAGATACCCCCTGGAGACAATGAGGATCGCCATATTGTTTCTGTGCTGTACCCTGTTCTACCCTGTGAATTACCATAGGCTGCCGGTGAGTACCTGTCTATTATTACATATGGAGGACGTTTAGAATCAGCTGCGGCAGGGGAAGGGGATGGGGAGGGGGGTCCTGTAAGAATTTACCTGCGGGAATAAGAGGTTATGGCAGGGAAAGGAGCTTAGGAAGTGACAGTCAGAGGGGATATAAGTGTGGGGTGACCCCTCTGACTCCCACATTCCTGCCTTGTCCTTGTAGTGATTAATGACTTTGGTGTTGTCCCTTATATATCACTTTGCAGTCACCAGTGATCGCTCCGCACTGTGATCCTAAACTACAGTCTCATTTACCTTTTTGCAAACGCCCAGAAGGGGAGGAGTGACATCACACCCATGTGAGCAGATCCCGCCCACTTTTACTGCAGTCGTAATGCGAGCTAGCTGTATTCTGTTTTCATGGAAATATCAGCAGCTGCTCCCCCTAGTGTTTACAAGATGAAAACATCAAAAGAGTTAAAATATTTTTTTCAGATTTTATACCATTAAAACCTTTTTAAATATATATGTGTATTTATATATAAATATAAATACTTTACAATTTTACAATTGTAAAAAAATTGCTGACACTTTCCCTTTAAAAGATCTAAAGACGTTCTGCTTCATGTGCCATTGTGACCAATCACAGCACAGATTATATTTTTTAAACTTTTCTTGAAAAACTGAAGCTGCTCCGTGATTGGAAATCATGTGGAAGGGTTCTCTTTTAGACATTTAGTTAGGTCCAAAGTATCAGTGACATGATGGATAGAACTGTGCAATGATGTCACAGAGGGCTTTGTGATGTCACCCCTGGGTATATTAGAAGCCTCGGCCCATCTGCAGCTTGTATCTCATTGACCATACCTTGGTGCTGAGAGACCTCTGGAGATGATGAGTATCATCCTATCATTTCTGTGCTTTACGTTGCTCTACCCCCCACATTACAGTACACTGAGGGCGAGTATGTTCTCATCAATATGGAGGTCACAAGGATCAGCTAATGAGAATATCGCCTCTTGCAGGACTTCTCATACTGGACACGTGACCGTCCGTCATATGAAAGTCCAACTGTAAATAATATTCCATGGACCCTGGAGGTGAATCCCAAACTTCTTCCTGATCTTCTCAATGGGATATTTCTGAAAGTTGCTTGATAATGTATCCATCACTGTATAATAACAAGGGCTCTCTGTTTGACTGGATTGGGTATAAATATACAGGACTTTATTATGTTTTTTTTCTTTATTATAGGATGACCCACTACCCGTGGATCTCAGAAGAAGCACCTATCAAGCTTCCATCAATCTTCCTCTTTGGCTCTTCCGTGACGCAGTTTTTGTTGCGGTGATGACACTACTGACAATACTAGAGTATTTGGCCTTAAGTCTTGTCCTGAGCAAGTGGGCAATGTCTGAACCTGGTGAAACAATCAGAAAACTCCTGAGAACAAAACCATTCTGAAGGAACAAAGTGCTTGTAAGGAGCCGATTTGCATCCCTCAGATTCAGAAGCAAAACTCCAGGAGAACACCTGTCCTGCCCAATGGCAAATGTTCTACTCCATCCATGGCTCCTGCACCGCAGGATGCGAAAAAGGTTCCTAGTTGCAACTATAAAGTGGCGTTCAGTGATATTGTCTGGGTCAGAATGATCCCTCACAACAATATAGGAAGAAGAGCTCGAAGTTCCACGGAGCTTAAAGAGAGGTTACTGATTTTTCAAAGAAGCCAACAACCCAGAATTCCAGAGCCAAGAGCACCAGAACCTAGAACACCAGAACCTACCATGTCAGAACCTAGTATGTCAGAACCTAGAATGCCAGAGCCTGAAATGCCTACAACACCTCAACCCAAAATCAAGAGGAGAAGATGTTTCCTTAGATGTCTTAGAGGCGAGGAAGATTGAGAAGGCAACTGCTTGAACTTTCCCATTGCTCGTGTTTTCATCACAGGTTAGTCCTATACATGCTGTCTGATGGGCACCATCTTACTACATACAATGCAGCATTGCACCTGAAATCGCATGGATATTTTGTCACACACTTGCACTTTAGCACCTTATCATATGGCGCATATATCTATGAACGCTTTGCTAAGTATCACTGTCTAGTATGTGCTTCTGATGAACCTATTTTAGGAAAACGTGTCGAGGTTTGGCATACTATGTACTTGAGTTTGGCGTACTATGTGCTTGTTGGTAAATTCTATTGCCATCTATAATCTACTAGATATTATAATGTCTCTGGTGGGATGCCCCATGCCGAATTGTTGATAACTGACTATGAGCATTGTCCTCTATTTCTTATCTACTATGGTTACAGGTTGATGTGAAGAGAGCTGTGCCATTGGTAGCGATTTTTCTACTGATTTGTCAGTTATATTTATGTTAGTTTAGCAAATTTCTGCTTGTAGGGTCTAATGTTTTACCATAGTGTATGTTCTGTGAGCTAAATTGTCATACTTATGCACTAGATAGATTATAAATTGTGATGCTTATGTACAAGATAGATTATTAGTTTAATCGGTGATTTTTTAAATATTTTTTAGCATCAGGAGACTCAAGAATCGCATCTTACAGAAGACAAGAAGCCTAAATGCCGAAGGGTGATGACCTGTTGATGGCCCACAGCTGGAGGGTCATTACCTCTTGATAAAAACATTTGATGGCACACAGCCGGATGGTGATGATCTATTGAAGGCCATAGCCAGAGGGTCATTACCTGTTGATGGCACACAGCCGGAGGGTGATGACCTATTGATGACCATAGCCAGAGGGTCATTACCTGTTGATGGCACACAGCTGGAGGATGATGACCTATTGATGACCATAGCCAGAGGGTCATTACCTGTTGATGGCACACAGCCGGACAGAGGATAATTACCTGTTGATGGCACACAGACGGATGGTCATTACCTGTTCATGGCGCACTGCCGGATGGTCATTACCTATTGATGGCACACAGCCGGAGGGTGATGACCAATTGATGGCCATAGCCAGAGGGTCATTACCTGTTGATGGTGCACTGCCGGATGGTCATTACCTGTTGATGGCACACAGCCGGATGGTCATTACCTGTTCATGGCACACTGCCGGATGGTCATTACCTGTTGATGGAACACAGCCGGAGGGTGATGACCTATTGATGGCCATAGCCAGAGGGTCATTACCTGTTGATGGCGCACTGCCGGATGGTCATTACCTGTTGATGGCACACAGCTGGAGGGTGATGACCAGTTGATGTCGGACTGCCGGATGGTCATTACCTGTTGATGGCACACAGCCGGACAGAGGATCATTACCTGTTGATGGCACAAAGCCGGTCAGAGGATAAGATCTTTTGATTGCATACACCGGGTCCCTCCCTGATAACAGGGAACCCTGGGGAATACTCGTCATCTTGATCCCCCACTGACTAAATACTTGCTCCACCTCAGCCTACACCATCATGGAGGACACTTCCACCTGTGTCCACTGTAAGGTTCGACTTTCTTTTTTCATTTCAGCAGATTAATAAACATCATAAAGCTGTAAAACTATCGAGTAATTTATTATAAATTATTATAAAGAAATATAAAGTATAATAGATAGCTATAGAGGGCACAGAAGACGACTAACTATAGTAAGCATGGTATCGCCTGATATATACTGTATATTCTAGATGGCGCTATTACACTAAATACATCACAACCTCCAGGGTGATATTACCGTACAATGTGAGATCACTAATAATGGCCACAGATTATGAGAAAATGACCAGCTCCATAGTCCTGGAGTTATTATAAATGTCTCTAGTGTGAGGCAGGGACTGGACGAGTGTTGGTATATTCCCCCAGGACGTCCTTTATGTATCCATGCTGTAGAATCTGCCGTATACTTCTGTTCTAGCAGTCAGACATTTCACTCTGCAGATCACAGGCTCAACATTGTGTAAAACTACCACCGTATATAAGAGCACTCAGAATAAAAACTAGCGGCATGCCGTGCACTGCCCACGTCATGTGTACGGGATACAGGACCTGCAGGACCTGGTACGGCCATTATAGTTGATAGATTAATGATACCTGTGCAGATGAAGGGAAAAAAATATGTGCAACAACAGGAGGAGAAAGTCTCAAAATGTAATTTGAAGAGTATAATAGAGAAATGGGAAACTTCTGGAGATGCAGATAAGTGGTACCAGGGCAAAACGTAAGTGCAGTCAGACAAGGGAAAAGTGCAAATGATCCAGCGTAAAGGTTTGTTTAGTAGAAAAAATATTAAAACTTAGCTTTTATTAGCCATATAAAACACTGCTCCACAAAGAATACAGCAAATGTGCAACTATCATAGCTTACAGACCTACACGTTTCAACAAATCATGTCTTAATTATGGCCCTACTACTAGAATGACAAAAAGGCATATATATATATATATATATATATATATATATATATATATATATATATCCACGTGCCTGTATGACCTCCCTACAACGCCTGGGCATGCTCCTGATGAGGTTGCGGATGGTCTCCTGTGGGATCTCCTCCCAGACCTGAACTAAAGCATCCGCCAACTCCTGGACAGTCTGTGGTGCAACGTGACGTTGGCGGATGGAGCGAGACATGATGTCCCAGATGTGCTCAATCGGATTCAGGTCTGGGGAACGGGCGGGCCAGTCCATAGCTTCAATGCCTCCATCTTGCAGGAACTGCTGACACACTCCAGCCACATGAGGTCTGCCATTGTCCAGCATTATGAGGAACCCAGGGCCAACCGCACCAGCATATGGTCTCACAAGGGGTCTGAGGATCTCATCTCGGTACCTAATGGAAGTCAGGCTACCTCTGGCGAGCACATGGAGGGCTGTGCGGCTCTCCAAAGAAATGCCACCCCACACCATTACTCACCCACTGCCAAACCGGTCATGCTGAAGGATGTCACTCTCCACGGCGTCTCCAGACTCTGTCACGTCTGTCACATGTGCTCAGTGTGAACCTGCTTTCATCTACGAAGAGCACAGGGCGCGAGTGGCAACTTTGCCAATCCTGGTGTTCTGTGGCAAATGCCAAGCGTCCTGCATGGTGTTGGGCTGTGAGCACAACCCCTATCTGTGGACGTCGGGCCCTCATACCACCCTCATGGAGTTAGTATCTAACCGTTTGTGCAGACATATGCACATTTGTGGCCTGCTGGAGGTCATTTTGCAGGGCTCTGGCAGTGCTCCTCCTGTTCCTCCTTTCACAAAGGCGGAGGTAGCGGTCCTGCTGCTGGGTTGTTGCCCTCCTACGGCCCCCTCCACATCTCCTGGTGTACTGGCCTGTCTCCTGGTAGCGCCTCCAGCCTCTGGACACAGCCAACCTTCTTGCCACAGCTCGCATTGATGTGCCATCCTGGATGAGCTGCACTATCTGAGCAACTTCTGTGGGTTGTAGAGTCTGTCTCATGCTACCACGAGTGTGAAAGCACAACCAACATTCAAAAGTGACCAAAACATCAGCCAGAAAGCATTGGTACTGAGATGTGGTCTGTGGTCCCCACCTGCAGAACCACTCCTTTATTGAGGGTGTCTTGATAATTGCCAATAATTTCCATCTATCCTCTATTCCATTTGCACATCAGCATGTGAAATTGATTGTCAATCAGTGTTGCTTCCTAAGTGGACAGTTTGATTTCACAGAAGTTTGATTTACTTGGAGTTATATTCTGTTGTTTTAAGTGTTCCCTTTATTTTTGGAGCAGTTTATATAGATACATACAGTGAGTACGGAAAGTATTCAGACTCCTTTAAATTTTTCACTCTTTGTTTCATTGCAGCCATTTGATAAATTCTAAAAAGTTCATTTTTTTCTCATTAAAGTACACTCAGCACCCCATCTTGACTGAAAAAAACAGCAATATAGAATTTTTTTGCAAATTTATTAAAAAAGAAAAACTGAAATATCACATGGTCATAAGTATTCAGATCCTTTGCTCAGACACTCATATTTAAGTCACATGCTGTCCATTTCCTTGTGATCCTCCTTGAGATGGTTCTACTCCTTCAATGGAGTCCAAATGTGTTTAATTAAACTGATAGGACTTGATTTGGAAAGGCACACACCTGTCTATATAAGACCCCACAGCTCACACTACATGTCAGACCAAATGAGAATCATGAGCTCAAACGAACTGCCCAAGGAGCTCAGAGACCGAATTGTGGCAAGGCACAGATCTAGCCAAGGTTATAAAAAAATTTCTGCATTACCCAAGGTTCATAAGAGCACAGTGGCCTCCATAATCCTTAAATGGAAGAAGTTTGGGACCACCAGAAGTCTTCCTAGACCTGGCCGTCCAGCCAAACTGAGCAATCGTGGGAGAAGAGCCTTGGTGAGAGAGGTAAAGAAGAACCCCAAGATCACTGTGGCTGAGCTCCAGAGATGCAGTAGGGAGATGGGAGAAAGTTCCACATAGTCAACTATCACTGCAGCCCTTCCCCAGTTGGGCCTTTATGGCAGAGTGGCCAGATGGAAGCCTCTCCTCATATGAAAGCCCGCATAGAGTTTGCTCCAAAACACATGAAGGACTCCCAGACTATGAGAAATAAGATTCTCTGGTCTGATGAGACGAAGATAGAACTTTTTGGTGATAATTCTAAGTGGTATGTGTGGAGAAAACCAGGCACTGCTCATCACCTGCCTAATACAATCCCAACAGTGAAACATGGTGGTGGCAGTTGTTAGAACCCTCCTGTTAGTTTTTTCTATTTTGTGGTCATGTGACCTTCTGCCTATTTATTCCAGCTCCGCCCTTCAGGCTTTGCTGGACTTCAGTGTTACTTTGACTCTTAATCTAGCCAGGTGCTTTGTACCTACTGTATCTCTCTAGTTTGTTTGGTCCTTGGACCACTAAATACTTTTGTCTGTTTGTCTTCTTCTGCTACTACTTCTGCCAGGAGGTGTCCAGTTTTGTCCCAGTCCTTAGTTCTTTTAGGGACCCCTCCCTTTAATCTATAGGTCTGTGTTCAGATTAGCCGCGGACATAGGCGGGTCTGTTTGCAAGGAACAGGTTGCCCGCTGCATCGTAAGGAATCAGCTTAGTCCTATTGTATGGACAGATTTCCTCTCTTTCCTTAGTTCTTGTAGCAGATCATAACAGCAGTATCATGCTATGGGTGTGTTTTTCAGCTGCAGGGACAGGACGACTGGTTGCAATTGAAGGAAACATGAATGCGGCCAAGTACAGAGATATCCTGGATGAAAACCTCTTCCAGAGTGCTCTGCACCTCAGACTTGGCCAAAGGTTCACCTTCCAACAAGACAATGACCCTAAGCACACAGCTAAAATAACAAAGGAGTGGCTTCAGAACAACTATGTGACCATTCTTGACTGGCCCAGCCAGAGCCCTGACCTAAACCCAATTGAGCATCTTTGGAGAGACCTGAAAATGGCTGTCCACCAACGTTTCCCATTCATCCTGACGGAACTGGAGAGGATCTGCAAGGAAGAATGGCAGAGGATCCCAAAATGCTGGTGTGAAAAACTTGTTGCATCATTTCCAAGAAGACTGATGGCTGTACTAGCCCAAAAGGGTGCTTCTACTCAATACTGAGCAAAGGGTCTGAATACTTATGCCCGTGTGATATTTCAGTTTTTCTTTTTTATTAAATTTTGCAAAAATTTCTTCATTTCTGTTTTCTTTCAGACAAGATGGGGTGCAGAGTGGACTTTAATGAGAAAAAAATGAACTTTTTAGAATTTACCAAATGGCTGCAATGAAACAAAGAGTGAAAAATGTAAAGGGGTCTGAATACTTTCCGTACCCAGTGTACATGCATGGAAATAAATGCAGAATTATATTTCGTAATACTGCAGTATCAGATCCTGTCTTGAATTTAACCCCTGTGGTATCCAATGTGAAAATCCACAGGGACTCCCCTGATGAATTACAATTGAGGAAATCATGAATTTTATATTCTCTATCATTACTTAAGGACATAAAACTATCTGTTTTAACCGCATGTAGACACGCTTTGCACCGATTGGCTCCACATCTGAAGAAACCTTTTGTGCTGAGCCAATTTGGTTGTACAGTATTAGTCTCACTCAGGGGTGGATTAAGAGTAGCAAGGGCCCCCTCCACACACCTGATTTATCACGTGACATGTCACATGA
>NW_027363461.1:145000-177500 GCF_046119375.1 Phyllobates terribilis
CTCTTATTTTTACAGAAAATGCGAAGATCACGTTTGTTTTAATCGTTTTCTTATTGGCGATTGATTGCATATGAGTGTAACAAATTTTTGACACCCACAAATGGATGGAAGCTAGTGAGACACGTATCCTCATACCAGCATTTTTCAATGAATGGCAGCCGAACAAAAATTCCCTGGGGTGTGGCGACCCCCACCTCACCAGTTGAGGGTTAAAGGGATTTTCCTTTAACCCGTTGGTGCAGCTGTTTTTTTTTTGTAACTGTGCACTAGTCACCTTCCTTGGGTCCAGCACAGGGTCTCTGCCACTGCTCCCAGTGTCTGTTACTGTCCTTTGGCCTCACGTCGACAGCGCTGCAACCAATAACTGAGATCAGCAGCTTTGCCCGAGTTAACGGCACTACTTGCTCAGAGTCACTGAACTCACTGACTGGCTGCAGCGCTGTCAATGTGACAAATAGCTGACACTCTGCATTAGACCCAGAGAGGGTGAGTAAAGTATTGCTTTAAAAAAGAAAAGAAAATTGTATTAAAAAAACTGTAGTGTAATTCTTTAGCATCTTCTATAAGTGCAGCATAAATGACTCTAATGCTATGTCCGTAAAGGACAGCGGCCCAATCTAATCTATACACACCAGCACACACACAACACAAGGGAGTTTACAAAAATATTCTAATTGCACATTACGGAATAAACTACTTTACATACGTACTTTGTACTGATATAGTCACAATTAGGGTAATATTGCTTGACAACATATTTTAAAATATCTTAAAACAAAAATCAATTTCTGCATATAAATTACAGCCAAAATATGCAACACAAAATAAAAAAATAGATCATGATTTTATTATACTCGTCACAAAAATAAGCAATGATGGCATCAATAAATAAACCATAAATAATATATATAAAAAAAACACACAAAACCCTTTGCAATCAAGGAGAACTCCCAAAAGACCTGCGGCACCACCGTTGGGGTTTGCTCACACACAGCGCTTGTGCAGAATTTTTTTTTTTAATTCTTTGTACCATAAATAGCCACAAAATCTCATTCCCATGTTGCATATTTGTTTATTGCCCCACGGTGCGTTCTCAATTCAGGAAGAAGCATGCACCTTTTCATGAACCGTGAGCATCTGTCTGACTCCAGCACACCTCCTCATCAAGACCAATGTGAACAGCGCCGCTCTTGATGACTCTGGCCCCATCTCTTTTGGGATCATGTTGAGACTGGACAAAAGTAAGAGCTGCTCTATTTTTTGCCCTCATTCATTTCGAGGATTAGTGTCCCTTTAAGAGGCTTTCCCTTTCATTGTTTTTGGGAGTTCTACTTTTAAAAGGGTTGTCCTGGATTAGAAAATGAAAACTCTATTCCCCACCTTCCCCCGCAGACACGGCCCCATGTCTGTTACTGCGGCTCAGCCCCTACATCGCTGGGCTACCACCCCAGGCACAGATCATGGGAAGAAGACGCTGCTTCTGACTATCACGGACCTCACTTATAAGCTGCATCTTCAGAAGATTTTGGAATCTGCAGTTGGGAGGGACGGTCATTTTATGATGATCTTCCTATTACATCTAGTAGCTTTGTTCTTGTATTGTAGCACTACAAGCGCTTGTAAACTCGTCTATAAAACCAATATGATATTGGTCACAATGAGCAGACAAGTCAAGAAGTGAGAACGATTATTCTGGTAAGATTATCCATGCAATTTACAAAAAAAACTAATAGCAGCTTCAATGAGCATTCAAGATGGCAGCCGTCCGCTATGCAGCAGGCAGACACGTAAAGGATGGCGGGGGGATACTACACAACATTGACTCTTACCATATTAGTACTAGCCCAGTAATGTGACGCTGAGACCCCACATGTAACTACCGTGCAGCACGAATATAAAAGGATCAGTACGTTTTCTGAAAACCAGTGTCGGAAGCACTTAGAGAGAACCCTATGGCTCTTAGCCCCCAGATAACATGCAAGGATTCAAGTACGCGGGACCCCGCTAATCCGCTGATGGGCCGGATATCTGCAACGTACAGAGCTGGAATTCCTACAGAAATACAAAAGTGACCAGTAAATTCTGGACTATAAATTCTTATTATCTGCTTTATTTGTATCTTATTTTTCCACCCCAATGTATTCTCAAAAAAGTGATGGGAAATGCAATGTGTAGGGCCATCCTATAGGGACCACAGCTGATTTTTCAATTTCTTTGGGGTTACTGCTCTACCTCGCTTATATAAGTCAATAAGAAAGTCTCTCCCCACTATATTCTGGAGACCTACATAAAAGTGCCAAAGCTTTTTGTTTTTTTTTCTTTATTTCCTCCAATATTGTATTCATACAGGAATGCTTCCATTAAAGTTTGCAACATACTGTACTTTTTGGCATCTGTTTGAAGGATGGACCTATTTTGAAGTTCTGAAAAGTCTAATAGATCTGTACCGATACCGATTAATAATTAAAGGGGTTGTCCCGGACTTTAACATTGATGGCCTTTCTTTAAAGAGGTGGTCCACTACATTGTATAATGACCCCATCGATTTACACATGTTAACTAAATAAATGTTTTTGTAAATACCTCCTGCTTCCATATGTACCTGTGGGTGGCGCTATTGCTGACTGCTCAGTCTGCATCACGTGACCCCGGCTGCAGGTATTTGAAAGGTGTAATTTGATGGGGGCATTATACAATGTAGTGACCACCTCTTTAAGATAAGGCATCAATGTTTGATCAATTGGGGTGCTCATTAGCGGAGCTGCACTGCGGAGCTCTGTGGAGGGAATAGTGGCTGCGGCTGCGTACTACACATCTGCCCCCTAATGATTTGAATGGGTGGCCGATATGTAGTACTCCGTCAACAGAGCTCGGCACCTGAGCATTTCTGGCCACCGTTGACACAGGAACAGCTACAGCACGCACTATCAATCAGACATTGATGATCAAGTATAGGCCTTCAATAAAGTCTTGGACAGCCCCTTTAAAGTCTCCAAATGAGATTCTGAAGTTTTGTTTCATTGGCAGTCTATGTGGAAACAGTATAAAGTTACAGAAGATCGGACCGATGGTATACCATAGCACAAAACATTAGTCTTTAAGGGATTATTCAGCCATAGACATTGGGTCATGGTTTTAATCATGTGACGAAAATCACATTGTTTTACTGTAAATTGCTGTGGTCACAGGCCAAACAGTTTATGCTTGCGTCCTTTTTTTCGAACTTTTCTCGGCCAGGTGGCAAGAACCTTACATGTGATAGTCATGCCTAACATAACTAGGAGGTAGGGAATTAATACCCAATGTCAGATCCTGGATGACCACCATTAGTCTACCAGCAACTTACACAGAAGCAAAGCACATTCAGATCTTTCACACAGTGGACCTAAACCCGAAAACGATGTAAGTGTCCATATTTCCAGTACAGGGCACCTTTGTCAATGACAAACCTTAAATATACAAATATATTGGGACAGGATTCATGCTCCACGGACATGTGGTTTGAAATCATGAAAGGAAACAAAATGCATTATAAGGTTGGCTCTTAAAAAAAGATAACTGTTTCTGAATATTCCCGGAGGCTGCAGACACGCACTTAAGGCGTAGAGCCAATAAACGATGAACGAGCGCTCATAGGAATCATTTCAACATACGATTATTGGCCCATCTAACCAGGACCACAATCGGCAGACAAACTAGGAAAGCACCGTTTCATTGGGTGCGATACATTTTATGCATTCATTAAAATTCTTAACGGCAGCACATTACTCAGTGTAAACAGGAGACGTGCTGCTGATAACAGGATACCAGATTATTAGCGATCATTGTGTCCCCGTCATTGTTTCGTCAACCTGTGTATGCACTTTTCCAATTGTCAGTCGTTCAATTGCCTGGATCAGACCGACTATATAGGACATTAGTATCTGGTCTCCGCTGCACAAACTACCACTGATACATGTGAACAAAGTCGATATGTTTTTTTTCCCCCAGTATATCCCTCCCAGCTTACATCACTCCCTATAAATAAATAGAAGCACTAATATAATAGCAAGTGGTTAATAAGACCTCTAAGCAGTCAGGAACACTGCTTCATCTGAATCGGGATCCTTCCCACTGTCCTCGCTGGGTAACGAGTCTCCACCACTCGGAGACCGGCAGCTCAAGTCCTCCACCCCAGATTCCTGGTCACTGTTAGCCGACTGTTAGCTTACCCTGCCTGTTCTGTAGAGATTCTCAGCAGCCATCTTATTATCATCACAGACAGGATTAAAATAAAAGGTAACATCTTGTCATATAGATAATACAGGATCCACCATTCACAAAAGGCGATGGTCTCAGCTGACCTTCTTCCCCCTCTCTGCACAATGACCTCTGCACAGGTCAGAGAGCATGCCTATAACCCAGTGAACATCCACAGTCTAAAGTGGTCCATATATCCACTGTAAGGCTTATCAGCTCAGGTAATATTGCCGCCTGATCATTTAGAGAGAATACAATTAGAAAAATCTTGACAATCAGAAATTAAAAACCTATTGATAAAAAAGAATATAAATGTCTGGTTTTAATAATTACAGAAATTTCTAGCTGATATATTCCTTAACATGATCAACACTCGTATAAGACGTAGATAGTACTCGGACCTCACAAGTGACCGTGGTCAGATAGTATTTAATCTAAATCACAATTAGTCAGGAAGCAGGAAACCACTAGAATAAAATTCCGCAAATACAACAAACGTGATTGTATATTATCATGTCGTCACTGAATTTTGGGTCTTCTATCCTTTGGATTACGAGCTCGGAGAGAATGAAGACACAGGACAGGATGTTTGTGTCTAAACATACTCTAAAAACTTTATTACAAAACACAGGGCTAATATACACCCTAAAGGCAGGAAACGGATTTGCCATATATGGTTCGATTATACAGTTTAGCTGAACAAGCGAAAAAAACTAGTTTCTGTATGCTTTAAAATATTTAATTAGACTTATCTAGTTAGCAAGGTCATTTCATCTT
The DNA here is from genome assembly GCF_046119375.1 of Phyllobates terribilis. Lineage (NCBI taxonomy): Eukaryota > Metazoa > Chordata > Amphibia > Anura > Dendrobatidae > Phyllobates > Phyllobates terribilis. The sequence goes on from NW_027363461.1 coordinate 150,017, forward strand.
TCTGCAAGAACACATTATTGCTACAAGAAGAAACATCTGGCCAGGGAGAATCACGTTATCTTTTTAGCAAGGACACGCTATTGATACAAGAAGGAACATTTCAGCTTGCTGTTTTTTTACCTAAAATAACTGTCAGACTTATATAGCATAGATGGGGCCTTTAAACTTGAGGGACTCCATCTTCTGCTATAACATTCCATCCTTTTGTTCCTTCATTTATCAATACGAATTTCTATGTTTTCTTTTAGTACAACGCTGAATACACATTAAAAAAAGCTTAAAAACCAAATAAACCGCAAGACACATTAGCAAAACCTGTAAAATAGCTTGTACTATACCAGCCAACCACCCACCAATACCTTTAAACCAATTTGCGGGATTTAGAAAGGAAAATCTCTGTGTGGAATTATTGGCCAAAGTATCTGAACAGTTCACTCAAAAGTTTATCTCTTCCCATGAGACTGGGACAGCGAGAAAGGGTATGCTAGTGGACGTCACAGGGGCATGTGTACATATCCAACAATTAGCAATGGTCTGGTTTTGCTCCTTTAGTCCATCGATTAGAGCAAGATGGTGTCTAATGAATCTATTGTCGTCTCCATCCATGGTGCCTAACCTAGTCCATGCACCTGTGGTCGCAAGGATGCAGGTAAGTATAAACAATGTCATCAGTCTTTGTCCGCTGGTTCTCCTAGTATCTTTTTGCAATGGGATGCGTGGATCCAGGTCTCTTTTCCCTCTAACTTAACGGCTGTGCTTGTGGTCAGCAGAACTTGAAAGGGTCCATCAAACCGTGGATCTAGGCTTTTCCTCACGTGTCTTTTTATAACCACCCAGTCTCCAGGTTGCAGCGTATGGCTGCTAGAGTCTTGATCTGGATCTGGAAGAGAACTGAAGACATTATCATGTACTTGCTTAATCTTTTTGTGTAAAGTCCTCACATAGGAACTTAGCACATGGTTGTTCATTTCTAATGCTTGCGGATAGAAACACCCTAGGCTGGGTACGTTGCCAAGCAATATCTCATATGGAGAGAGTCCAGTCTTTCTATTAGGCGTGTATCTTACTGAAAACAGAGCAAGTGGTAAACAGTCCGGCCATGGTTTTCCTGTCTCAGCCATGGCTTTCTGAATTTTTAATTTCAATGTCCCATTCAGTCTTTCCACTTTACCACTACTTTGTGGGTGATATGGGGTATGGAATGCTTGTTGAATTCCTAGAGCTGACATGACTTCATTCATTATTTCACCTGTGAAGTGTGTACCTCTGTCACTCTCAATTACCTCTGGTACCCCATACCTGCAGACCACCTCCGCAAGCAGTTTCTTTGCGGTTGCCGCAGCCGTGGCTTTGGCAATCGGGAAAGCCTCTGGCCATCCTGAGAACAAATCAATACAAACCAACACATATTCCCATGATCCTGACTTTGGCAGCTGAATATAATCAATTTGCAGTCTCTCGAATGGATAGAGGGGCCGGGGGGTGTGTTTGGGTGGTGTTTTAACTACTCTACCCTGATTATGTGTAGCACATATCATGCACCCTTGTACCAGGTTTTCAATACAGGTGGAGAATCCTGGTGCCACCCAATGTTTCTGCATCACACTCATCACACCCGTTTTAGATTGGTGTGTCGGCCCATGTAGTATCTGGGCAGCTGCTGGGTACAGTGCCCTTGGAAGTCATCGTCGTGTCCCTTTCCCCCATACCCCATTTGCTTCATTCAGGCATGCACCTTCCTTTAACCACTTATCAACCTCCTCCTTTTGAGCCTGAGCCTGCATTTGGGATAAGATGTCCTCCGACACAAAGGGGTTTTTAGGGGCACTTAACTGACGTACTGTTGACCCTTGTTGCGGCTTACAGGCTGCTGTTTTTGCCGCTGCATCTGCCATCGCATTTCCTCTGCTTACCTGGTCGGTGCGTCTGGTATGTGCTCTTACCTTTATGACAGCTACTTGTTTAGGTAGTTGTAGCGCATCAATTAACTGCTGGACCGCATCAGCATTCTTAATGGGGTGTCCTGCTGCCGTCAGGAAACCTCTTGACTTCCATATTGGACCAAAATCATGCGATATACCGAATGCGTACCTAGAATCTGTGTAAATGTTAACAATACTACCTTCCGCTAGTTTACAGGCCTCGGTTAGGGCCCTAAGTTCAGCTTCTTGAGCCGACTGGTGTGGGAGCATTGGTTCTGCCTTGATTACTGCATTGAGGGAGACAACTGCATATCCAGTATGGAAGGTACCTGAATCGTCCTGATGACGGGATCCATCTACAAAAAATTCAAAATCTGCATTTTGTAATTCATGTTCAAATCCAGTAGGTAAACCTGCCGTTTCTTGTGCCATCATTTGTACACAGTCATGAGGAACTTCCTCTCTTGGATCTTCCTTAAAAAGCACAGTACCTGACTCCTCCTTTAGATCCGAGAGAGGTAACAAAGTTGCTGGATTCAGGGTAGTACATCTCTGTAAAGAAACATTGGGAGGCATTAACAGTGCACATTGTAACCTGAGATGACGTGCTGCTGAGAGGTGAGCGGGTTGCACTTGATTCAATATAGTGTAGACATCATGAGGTGTTAGAACGGTGAGCGGGTGGTCAAGAACAATGTCTGCGGATTTATGGAGTAATAGTCCAACAGCATGCAGAGCACGTACACAGGATGGTGCACCTCTGGCTACCGCATCCAATCTGCCACGAAAGTAGGCAACAGGTCTCTGATTATCACCGTGTGTTTGAGTTAAAACTCCTGCTGCATGTCCAGCTTGTTCATGAAGGTACAGAGTAAATGGGAGCTCATAATTAGGGGTACCCAAAGCTGGAGCGGCCAAAATACGGTTCTTGAGAGAATAAAAACAGTCTATTGCCTCTGATGTTAGTACAAAAGGTGTTGGGGTAAGACAGTCATAGAGGGGCTGCATTAAAACAGAGATGGCATGAATCCACTGTCTGCAATAGGAAACAAGTCCAAGAAAAGTTCTGAGGGCTGCAACATTAATGGGGACGGTGAATGCCTGTACTGCTTGTTTGCGTGCATTTGTTAAATGACGAGCTCCTGGTGTAATGCAATGTCCCAAAAAGGTGACTGAAGATTTACAAAACTGAAGCTTATCTTTCGATGCCTTGCAGCCAGCGTGATAGAGAAACAACATAAGCGATATAGTTGCACTATGACATTGTTTCCTGGAGGGGGCACAAATGAGCAGGTCATCGACATATTGCAGAACAACGATATGTGGTTCAGACCATCCCTCCAGTATTTCCTGCAGGCTTGCAGTGTACATTGTGGGTGAATTCTGGGCACCCTGTGGCAACACTGTCCATGTATATTGACTACCCTGGAATGTGAAAGCAAACAGGTACTGGCAGTCAGGATGTAATGGTACACTGAAAAATGCATTTGCCAAATAAACCACTGAAAAGCAAAGAGAATTAGAAGGTATCTGTGACAGAAGAGTATGCGGGTTGGGCACAACTGGTGTTAGAAGTTCTGTGGCTTTGTTAACCAACCGGAGGTCATGGACCATTCTATATGCGGCTGGTTGTCCTGGCACGCTCTTTTTCTTTACTGGGAACAGGGGAGTGTTGCAAGGGGACTGGGTTTTGACTAGGACTCCTCTCTGTAGTAATTTTTGGACCTGCTGGGCTATGGCATTCTCCTGAGCCGAGCTAAGGGGATACTGCTTCTGTTGAGGCAAGATGGCTCCTGGTTTTAATTTCACCATTACTGGTTGAACTCTTAACCTACCAACATCTGTTTTGCCTGAGGCCCAAAAATCATGTGGTACAGCCTGCTCCAATATCGGGGGAAACTCATTTGTCTCTTCTATGCTGGCAATATCTAGTGACATAATTTTGCAAAGGGTACTTGGTTTTAAACCTGGGGTCATGGTGACAGTGCCATCGGGATGATACTCAATATGTGCTTGTAATTGGGACAACACATCATTTCCCAAAAGGTTACATTGGCCTCGGGGCGATACCATGAGCTGGCTATGTACAGTAGCTCCTTGAATTTGCAGGGGAATTCTTTTAGTGACAGGAAGCAGGACAGACGGGGAATTGAAGGGGGTGGCAATGACATGATGTGAAAAATCAGTGTCAGTATATGGCCAATCACCTTGCGTAATTACTGAATTGTCGGCCCCCGTATCTACTTGGAAATCGATTTCATGTCCCCCTGGTAGGTTCACCTGCACTATACAACTGGGAGTTGGGGGTAAGGAGATGAGGGGGTTCATGTGCAAGCTTCCCTCATCCTATGGGGGCGTTGTTTGGTCGGCTGGAGGACCCGTACTCTGAGCATTTGGATACGGGTTGGTCCTACAGTTCTTTCTAAAATGTCCTGGCTTTTTACATCCGTAACATAGTCTCTGTCATTCTCCTTCAGTCTGTCCTCTGCCTCTGTTGTTTCTGGGGGTCGTCTCTACTATATGTATTCTGGCAGCTCTTTTTGCCTGCGCTATGTCATGCTGTGCCCCCTGAGCTATTCTAGCTAAATCTTCTGCCTTCACTGATCTCCAGTCTGGTCTACTTGCTTTTACCTTCTCTGCAATCTCTTTCTTTAGTCCATTCATGAAAGCACTTGCTAATACCCTCTCACTAGTCTTATTCCCGGGGTTGAACCCCATTTCTGACCAGGTTTTCTTTAGTGCATAGAAATAATCCTTAGGATCTTCCTCCTTTCCCTGCACTCTATCTTCTAGTGTAACTTGCTTTTCTGCTTGCCTGTCTTGACATGCTTTTACCAACGCTGCTGCGAATAGGACTCCAGCTGCTGCATCATTAGATTCTGCATCTACGGGTCCGGTCCTATTGGCATACTGTTTTTTTGTCTCATCTATCAACCTATCATAGCGGGCTTCATCTGCCAATTTTCCCTTAATTACCCCCTGCAGATCTATTCTAGTGGCATGATACGTATCCTGTATGGTGGTGATCATTCTAGCAAAACCCATAGGAGACTGGGATGGATCTGGCAGCTGGGAGATCAGTGCCAACTGCTCTGAAGGACTCCATGGTCTATACATTAACATTGTACGAGCTTCCTGACCTGGAACCACTGCATCCCCCCCTGCTGCTGCTGCTGCTGGTGCTCCTGGCACAACTACCGTCCTCATTGGGAATAGACTAGCTGGGTGAGGTCTCGGTCCTCCACATGCCACACAGATGTCTACTGTCAAGGGGTTCTGTTGTCCACATCTGGGGCAAACCCAACATTTAGGTTCCTGGGAATTCTGTTACTGGGGTGGGGGTGACGTCGGGAGCGGACAGGGAGGAAAATCTGTCATTCCAGTTTTTGTCAGTCTGTAACGTCCGTCTCCTAATTCTTCAATCTTTCCTTCAAAATAAGCGCATGCATTCATCCATACATCTACTGTCTTCAACAGACCCTTATCTTTCAACCATCCATGATAGGAGTTAAAGAAGGATTTCCATTTCTCTCCATTCATCTCTCCATTCTCATTCATTCCCGCTTTACACAATATTTTGTCAATTCCAATCAGTGCCTGTTTCCCTTCTCTGCGTACCACTAAGTTTTTGGCTATAATGCCTTCCTTGGCATTTTGGTTCCCCATTTTTTTCGGTTCTCCTCACCTAGAAGAGACTCCTCAGTCACTTAGACAATGGGCCACAAAGGTTTCTGAACCATTCCACTACTAGCCTCTCTAGGACTTATACGCCAACCAGAAAAACAGACCAAAAACATCAATCCCGGGACACATCCACAACACAATCATCGGATCCATACTTTCATTAAATTCTCCAAAGGATAGAAGGCAGGACTGTCAATTTATCTGAGGGATTCTACTGGTTCAAAGGGACCTGAGCCAGACAACAATCTGTTGAATTACCTGGGGAGCCGACCGCTCGGGGGTGAGGGAGTCTCTTCTATGCAGTGATATATTTAGGTAGAATATAACAGTTATTCTTACCTCAGCGCTGTATATATCACCAACAGAGAGCTTCACTCGTCCCACGTCTCGGACCGGTCGAGCACCCTTGGGTAGATTAACTCAAGGTCCCTGTTCAAGGCGCCAGCTGTCGTCACTGAATTTTGGGTCTTCTATCCTTTGGATTACGAGCTCGGAGAGAATGAAGACACAGGACAGGATGTTTGTGTCTAAACATACTCTAAAAACTTTATTACAAAACACAGGGCTAATATACACCCTAAAGGCAGGAAACGGATTTGCCATATATGGTTCGATTATACAGTTTAGCTGAACAAGTGAAAAAAACTAGTTTCTGTATGCTTTAAAATATTTAATTAGACTTATCTAGTTAGCAAGGTCATTTCATCTTTCTGCAAGAACACATTATTACTACAAGAAGAAACATCTGGCCAGGGAGAATCACGTTATCTTTTTAGCAAGGACACGCTATTGATACAAGAAGGAACATTTCAGCTTGCTGTTTTTTTACCTAAAATAACTGTCAGACTTATATAGCATAGATGGGGCCTTTAAACTTGAGGGACTCCATCTTCTGCTATAACAATCATTAGGCTATATTTAGTAGCTTTACCGAGAATTCTATAATAAAGGCTCAGTGGTCAATGTTCTCGTGTATAAAACATTCACATAACATAAAAATAAGTAACAATGCATAACACTGACGTGGTAAATATAAAGCTTCCTCCTAAAAGGAAAACCCCACGCGGGGAGAGGACCACATCTGAAGACTCGACAATGACACATTATGATGGAATGATCATCTCGGAGCTTCTCCTGCTGAGCCTTCACCTCTTTCCAGGACATCGAGGAAAAAAAGAAAATACCTGACTATTCAAGGAACCATTCCTGAATAATTCTTAGTATTCTGGGATATTTGGCTGCATCCGTTCTTTATGGAAATAAGGATCTACAAAAGCCAAACTGTTGTAAAATGCAGCAAATGTTCTATTGTGTGGTATACTGGGATCTACGGGGGCTTCAAACTCTGGGGTGACCATTATAAAGCAGCACAGAGCCCATTGTATAAACTCTACTGGTATATTTAGCTGTATTAGAACCAAAATATCTAACTGAAGGCCCACCATACATATTAGACTAATGTTGACCTATCCCACCGATATTGACAGATTCAGCTGAAACTCAAATGTGTATGGGGGCCCAGACAACTGATTGTTGGGGAAGTTAAAGGGGTATTCCTATCTCCAAGATCCTATCCCAATATGTAGTAGGTGTAATAATAATATTAGCAAATACCTCCAATTAGAAATGTAGTATAGTCCTTCTGATTAGCAATGTTGCTTACCCCATGTGCAAGGCATTGCAGTAGCTTAGGCATCCATGGTTACGACCACACATAGTTACGCTTAGTGGTCGTAACAATGAATACCTAAGCTACTGCAATGCCCTGCACATGGGGTAAGTGACATAGCTAGTCAGAAGAACTATCCTACATTTATAATTGTAGGTATTTGCTAATATTATTACACCTACTACATATTGGGATAGGATTTTGGAGATGAGAATACCTCTAAAGTGTCCGACATGTCCGATTTTGAACTATTGATCCTTCTGTTTCCCTGGAGATAGCTTATCACCAAAGATGTAGGACTGCGGTTCTCTTATAGAGAACACAGAGACACTCGGCTGAAGTACTCTTGTGTATGGTACAACGCTTTACTGTTGGAATTGCTGTGGCATATGAGAGGAGACTGACTATGAGCATCACTATCACGGTGAAAATATTTAGGATTTTTAAAGTCCTAATTTTAGGAGGTCCAAGTCCTAAAAAAATATTATTAACCAGGAACAATGTATTATTTAGAAAAAGACTCATCCATCGCCTGATTGGATTGTTTATAGTCATCTCATCTGCCCATGTAAACAGGACGTGCTGCCGACAATAAGCAACCATCTTGGTACACTTTGTATCGGCCCTTTTGAAAAGGCTTTATATGAGCACCGGTGGACTTGTTAGTGGGGCTGTGGCCTGACGCTGATGATTGGCCACACTATCTATCAGTATTCGGTCAGTATTTTTTCTCAGGAGTGGGAGCCAAAACCAGGTGAGGAACAATCAGAGAAACGGTCTAATAGAAACAAGTCACCAATTCTGCATTTATCACCCACTCCTGGTTTTGGCTCCCACTCCTGAGAAAAATTACTGACTGATTACTGATAGTGGGGCCGTGGCCTCAGGCCACAAGTCCACAGTGCATGACCGTGCTCATTCATGTGTATTTGTACATGTGAGATCTGAAATGAACGTGAACGACTGTGACCTGTTTGGTGAGATAAAGGTTACTGACTCACTTGATCTAAACTTAGTCCCGCAGTCTGGCTTCACCCATTTTTTTCCTACAGATCATATTACCTGAACTTATCATGTGTCTTCCCAGGCTGTAAACAGAGAGGAGGCAGTACATTGTAAAGACGAGGCCTACAGCGTCCAAAGCCCAAACCCGAGAAGCCAACAACTAATCTGTCATGTGTACAAATACATTCCACCCCTCTGTTATCCTGATCAGACAAGGAGCTCACATGGCTCATTACAGGACGGGACGGAAATTCTCTTAAAGTGATCTACACCTCCGACATTAAATGTGACGATACGTTTCTAATGTCTAGACGGAGTGAGCCGTCTTTCTTTTTGACGAAGAAGAAGCCTGCTCCCGCCGGGGAGGTAGATTTCCGGATAAATCCCCGGGCCAGATTCTCCTCAATATATTCAGACATGGACCGGGTCTCAGCAGCGGACAAAGGGTAAAAACGCCCACGGGGAGGAGTAGCGCCAGGTATCAGGTCGATTGGGCAATCGTATGGTCTATGAGGGGGTAATGTCTCTGCTTCTCTTTTATTAAAGACATCCGCATAAGACCAATAGGGAACCTGTAGGCCGGGTAGATTGGCTGGGGTAGGAGAAGGACAGGCAGGAAGAACGGGAACTAAACAAGTCTTATGGCAGTCCTCTCCCCAGCGAAGGACTTCTCCGGTCTGCCAATCAAGCATGGGTGCATGTTTCTGGAGCCAAGGTAGGCCTAGCAAGAGGGCGTGAGAGAGTCCAGGCAGAACATGGAAGAAGATGCTCTCAGAGTGCAGCATTCCCACCTGCAGAGTTATGGATTCGGTGATGAGTTGAATGGGATGCGGTAAGAGACCCCCATCCACGGAGGCGACAGATAAGGGTACAGCCAGGGGTTTGGTGGGAATGTGGTATTTCTCTACCAGGGATAGAGAAATGAGATTTCCGGCAGCTCCAGAGTCAAGTTGAGCTAGTTCACAGAAACTGTTCTCCCCGCAGATGATAGAGACCGACAGCATCAGAGATGGAGAGGGTTTACGCTTGTCTAGGACGACCTCTCTGAGCGATCCTAGACACAGGTGTTTCCCGACCTCTCCGGGCAGGAACGGATCCGGTGCTCCTTACTGCCACAGTAGAAGCAGCTCCCCTCGGCACGGCGTAATTCTTGATGGGTTTTGACCATCTTGGTCTGGTCGACCTGCATAGGCTCGGGTGAGTGCGCCTGAGGAGGAACGGAGGAAGTGACGGGTTTCTGAAAGGTAGGGGCAAGGCGTGGAAACCTCCTCTCACGGGTGACCTCTTTGGTGCGCACCTGGAACCGGATGTCAATCCGGGTGGCGAGTGTTATTAAGTCGTCGAGAGTGGTAGGAATGTCTCGACCGGCGAGTTCATCTTTAATACGGCCGGACAGACTCTCCCAGAAGACGGACACCAGGGCGTCGTTATCCCAGGCAAGCTCCGAAGCAAGGGTACGGAACCGTATGGCATATTGGCCCACGGTGAGACTTCCTTGACGGAGGCGTAGCAGAGATGAGGCGGATGAGGTCTTCCGTCCTGGTTCGTCGAAGACTTTCCGGAAAGCCGTGAGAAAGGCTGGCAGGTTGGACACCAGGGAATCTCCTCTCTCCCATAGAGGATTTAGCCAAGCCAGCGCCTCCCCCGTGAGATGGGACATGATGAAGGCTACTTTGGCTCAGTCGGTGGAAAACTGATGTGCCAAAAGTTCGAAGTGCAGAGTGCACTGGTTAGTGAAGCCCCGTGCCTGACCGGGATCTCCGCCAAAACGAGGCGGGGCGGAGAGACGGGGACCGGGAAGGGATGCTATGGTATTGCTGTGCAGCGGCGGCGCCGGGGTAGTAAGTGTGCGAGTGGAAGCAGCTCCCGATGAGACAGTCAGTGTGTCCAGGCGAGAGTTAACACTACGCAGGTGACTCAGGATGGACTCCTGTTGGGACCTCTGACGGGAAAGTTCATGACATAGGTCCGAGAGCGAGGGAGCTTGGGTGCCACCGGGTTCCATGGCCTGAGCAAACTGTAACGGGTGTGGGAGGTGGAACCTCTGAGCTACTATACAAAGGGTAGTCCTTGTAAGGAAGCGGGTGGCTCCCAGGGAAGGCGGGTAGGTAGACACTGCAAGTGACAAGGACAGTCTCAGGGTAGAAGGGCAGGGCGGTCACAGCAAGTGACGGGGACAGTCTCTTGACAGGCGGGTGGTCACGGCAAGTGACGGGGACAGTCTCTTGACAGGCGGGTGGTCACGGCAAGTAACGGCTAAGCCTTCACGTAGGCTAGCAGGCAGGTAGCAGGTGAGTGCTCCCAGGTGAGCGAGTAAGAGTCTCTGGACAGGCAGGTGGTCACAGCAAGTGACTGCTAAGCCTCCAGGTAGGCTAGCAGGCAGGTAGCAGGAGAGCGCTCCCAGGTGAGCGGGTGAGAGTCTCTGGACAGGCAGGTGGTCACAGCAAGTGACGGCTAAGCCTCCAGGTAGGCTAGCAGGCGGGTAGCAGGTAAGCACTCCCAGGTGAGCGCTCCCAGGTGAGCGCTCCCAGGTGAGCGGGTAAGAGTCTCTGGACAGGCAGGCAGGTATCTGGCAGGTAGTTCCTGGTCCGCAGGCGGACTGATCCATAGACAGACTGGCAGGTGCTGGTAGGCAGACTGTCGGACCACAGGATTGCAAGCAGGTAGACAGAAATCAGGCAGATATCAGGCAACGGGACCTGAGGGCTGAAGCAGAGTTGAAAGGCTTTGCAACAACAGAGCTCGGGCACCTCCATTTTGGAGGAGGTGCCTTATATATGGTGAGGTCCTCCGGCCATTGGCCGGGGACTCCTTAGGACGGTGCGCGCGGCCCCTTTAAGAGAGAGGGAGCGCGCGCGCGCCCTAAGCACCTTGACCGGGAAGCAGCGTGCGCTGCCAGCAGAGCGGGCGGAAGACGCCGGGCACGGAGCGGAGAGGTGAGGGGAACGGCGTCCCAGCCTAGCAGGAGGCAGGACGCCGACGCTACAGTCGTCACGTGATTGTGGCAGCCATCACGTGCTGGTATAACACGATGCAATTAGAAATGGGAATCGGCACAGGAGTCACAATATAAAGTCAGTGCTGGTAGTAACACAAGAATCCAACAAGCCGAGCGTCCACACGTCGTCCAACAGCCCAACATGGATGATGAGAAGCTGCAGGACGTCACATAATCCGCGATATTCAGGCAGAGAACACAAACCGCAATGTGCTGCCACCGACATCTTCATCAGCTCAAGAGGAGGCGACTGTGTAAGAACATCACCGTTTTGTTTTCCCCCCTGAATATCGTGGATTATTAGATGACTGATGTTCTGCTACTTTTTCTTTTTGAAGTTGTCTACACACATAATGGCTGCAGAGGACTGAGAGAAAGTCCACAGGGAACAAAAGAGAAGTCGGGAACAGAAGGGGAGACGAGGGCTGAGCCACTTACACAGACAGAAAGCTGAGGAGGACATGTTATTACTCCAGGATCTGCTCCATTCATTCCTTATGTGGCATCCAAGTGCTGAGCTCGGCTTTTTCCAGAGCCCCATAGAGAATGAATGGAGCTGCAGTTGTTCCCTGACTTTCCGTTCCTTCCCGATCAGACGATGGTTCGCAGTGGTCAGACCCCACGATCAGTAAGTGATCACTGAGCCTGTGGATAAGTGATAACTAAAGTTGACAAATCCCCAGGCCCGGATGGGATACACCCGCGAGTACTGCAGGAATTAAGTAATGTCATAGATAGACCATTATTTTTAATCTTTAAAGATTCCATAATAACAGGGTCTGTACCACAGGACTGGCGTATAGCAAATGTGGTGCCAATATTCAAAAAGGGGACAGAAACCGAACTTGGAAATTATAGGCCGGTAAGCTTAACCTCTACTGTGGGAAAAATCCTGGAGGGTTTCCTAAGAGATTCTATAATAGAGTAACTGAAGAAGAATAGCCTCATGACCCAATATCAACATGGGTTTACAAGGGACCGTTCCTGTCAGACTAATCTGATCAGTTTTTATGAGGAGGCAAGTTCTGGACTGGACCAAGGAAATGCAGTGGATGTTGTGTATATGGACTTTTCAAAAGCTTTTGATACGGTTCCACACAAAAGGTTGATACATAAAATGAGAACAATGGGGATAGGGGAAAATATATGTATGTGGGTTAAGAATTGGTTCAGTGATAGGAAACAAAGGGTGGTTATTAATGGAAAACACTCAGACTAGGTCTCATTTAACAGTGGGGTACCACAGGGGTCAGTATTGGGCCCCCTTCTTTTTAACATATTTATTAATGACCTTGTAGGGGGCATACAGAGTACTATTTCAATATTTGCAGATGACACTAAACTCTGCAGGGTAATCAATACAGAGGAGGACAATTTTATATTACAGGAGGATCTATGTAAACTAGAAGCTTGGGCTGATAAATGGCAAATGAGCTTTAATGGGGATAAATGTAAGGTAATGCACTTGGGCAGAGGAAATAAAATGTATAATTATATGCTTAATTGTAAAACACTGGATAAATCTGTCACTGAAAAAGACCTGGGTGTATTGGTGGACGACAAGCTCATGTTTAGTGGCCAGTGTCAGGCAGCTGCTGCAAAGGCAAATAAAATAATGGGATGCGTTAAAAGAGGCATAGATGCTCATGAGGAGAAGATAATTTTACCTCTATACAAGTCATTAGTGCGACCACACTTAGAATACTGTGTACAGTTCTGGTCTCCGGTGTATAAGAAAGACATAGCTGAACTAGAGCGGGTGCAGAGAAGAGCGACCAAGGTTATTAGAGGACTGGGGGGTCTGCAATACCAAGACAGGTTATTACACTTGGGGTTATTTACTGTGGAAAAACGAAGGCTTAGGGGTGATCTTATTACTATGTACAAGTATATGAGGGGACAGTACAAAGACCTTTCTACTGATCTTTTTACTCTGAGGCCAGAGACGGGGACAAGGGGGCATCTTCTACGTCTGGAGGAAAGAAGGTTTAATCATAATCACAGACGGGGATTCTTTACTGTAAGAGCAGTGAGACTATGGAGCTCTCTGCCTCATGATGTTGTAATGAGTGATTCACTAATAAAATTTAAGAAGGGCATGGATTCCTTTCTTGAAAAGTATAATATTACAGGTTGCAAAAACTAGATTCCATGATAGGGCGTTGATCCAGGGAACTAGTCTGATTGTCGTATGGAGTCGGGAAGGAATTTTTTTCCCCAATGTGGAGCTTAGTGTTTGCCACAGGGTTTTTTTTTGCCTTCCTCTGGATCAACATGTTAGGCTATGGGTTGAACTAGATGGACTTAGTCTTCCTTCAACCTTAAAAACTATGTTACTATGTATGTAACTTGTTATCTTCAGACATCCCCTCTAAGCAATGGCGCACGCCAGCAGTGAAGGCGGGAGGAGACGCTGGGTACAGGGAAGACTTTACCTCTGGGGGCCACATATAGGGCATGTGAGGGGTGGACACTTCCCGTATTCACCATTACTGAGCCCCCGCTCTGTACCGCTCTTATCTGAGTGCAGGAGACACAGCAGTCACTAATCAGCCACTCTCCGGCACTTGCAGCTGTCCGAGCTCTGCTGTGCCTGTTAGGGGTGAAGTTCGGGTCCTAGGAGGCAGCGACTATGCAGCCTGCAAAGCAGATGACAGCCCGGGTACCACGTCTCCGGATAAATCTCCACCTTGTGAGCTGCTTCTTGTGCAGCAGCCCCATGCAAGTCGCTCCGCTCTCCTCAGCCAGCTCCTGCTGAAGACTGAGCTCCTCTGCCCAATCTAGGAGCCCAATAGCCCTGATCACACCAGTGGTAGCCCAGTGCTGCTGGGGGGGGCAGGGCTAGATCCGATTTACAGATAGCAAACTAATCAGCCCTAGATATTTCTAATAGCTGCAGAGCAGGCGACATAACTCTGACCGGTGTCCTCATAGACCTCTCCTCAGCCGGGACTAATAAGAGCAGTAAGATGGCCGTCATGGGGTCCATTGTTAGATCTCGGCTGCCATAGAAACTCATCGGCACCATGATCGCGCCTCCCTCTCCGGTCTTAAGTGCCTAAATGCTGTGAAAGCCACTGACTGTGTCATATAAGGGGTTAAGCTGCCAGGATCAGGGTTGGCTCCACTGCTGGCGCCTGAGGCAGGAGCGGGACTGTGTTATACCGCCACACGACTGCCGCAGATCTTGTAACAGTCCTGACTGCACCTGCCTGATGATAATGTGTCCTATAACGCGGGTCCTGGTACCAGACTGCCCTTTACATATTAATCACTAGCAGGGAACCAGTTACTTACAGGTTCTAGTTTCTGATGTGTTTCCAGGACCTGTAGTTATCAACATTTTACCCTTAAGGCCCAGTTATAATATTACTGCAACACTCTCACTACATATGAGGGTCCTGTACCTGTATACCTGCCCTGTGTGCGGCGCAAAAGTATATAACAAAATGTGTGTACACAAATACCTATCTCGTGAATGGTATTACTGCTAGATCTCCTGTACATAGAAATATGAGGTTCTTAGCGCACACTTTGAGCAAATTGTGCGAGCCCATCTGCCACCGTCAAGGCGACCTCTTCAGATGGGTCCCTACACTAGCACTACACTAACTTACTAACTGGGACCACCATTTTTAATGTTTATTATTACTGTACTAATGCAATCAATTGTACCTGTTATAATTCATTTTTTAATTAGTTTTATAATTTTTTATTACTCTTGTGTTTATGATAATGGTATTACTAAAATCCCTATACTTAGTGTTGATCCAGAAGAAGGCAAAAACCCCAGGACACCTTCAGCCAATTTGTGTCACAGGGGAAAAATTCCTTCTTGACCCCGAGAAAAGGCGATCAGTCCTAGGACCCTGGATCAAATCTAATAATGTTATTACTAGTTATTAATAATTCTTATTAATATTACACAACTAATTGTACTGCTACTGCAGTTATTAGTATTTTAATTTAGGTTTTTGTACTTTTTATAGATTATATATTATTTATGTCCTGCTATCTTATTACTTTGCTATTCTAACTTTTCTATAACTACTTAAAATAATCAAAACAACACTATAATTATTTTTATATTCTTACTATTATTAACATCCTGCTATCTTATTACAGTATTATTCTACTTTCCTATCACTACTAATACTACCCTATACCTAGAGTGTTGATCCAGAAGAAGGCAAAAACCCCAGGACACCTTCAGCCAATTTGTGTCACTGAGGAAAAATTCCTTCTTGACCCCGAGAAAAGGCGATCAGTCCTAGGACCCTGGATCAAACCTAATAATGTTATTATTAGTTGTATAATTAATATATTACTTATTGTACTACTGGAGTTATTTTAATTTATGTTTTTATTTTTATAAATATAGCTATTTAATATTCTTCTTATTATTAATAACCTGCTATATTTTTACATTATTATTATTCTTTCCTATCACTACTAATACTACCCTATAACTACAGTATTGATCCAGAAGAAGGCAAAAACCCCAGGACACCTTCAGCCAATTTGTGTCACAGGGGAAAAATTCCTTCTTGACCCCGAGAAAAGGCGATCAGTCCTTGGACCCTGGATCACACTGCTATTCTACCTACTACTATTACTACTGTTATTTTATTACTATTTTATTTCTTTCTTACTATTATCACTAGTATTATTACTCTTATTACACTAATACTGATACACTACCACTATATTACACTATCCTGCTGTTATTTGGTGGTCTGATACTTACCAGCCGGTATTGCCGTATGTAATGTTATCGGCAGAGAGGTTCCAGCAGGATGGTCCACATGATGTTCCTCTTTCCTCTCAAATACCGGTTGATGTACTGGCGGAAGTTGGTCTGGTTCTCCTTCTTCCTTCTTGTTGTTGGGATCGGTTGTCTTCTTTTCTGGCCTTTGGCCGTCACTTCCCCCCTAGGGATCTTGATGTGGAGTTTCATCTTCTTTGCTTTCTCTTCTTTCTCTTCTTCCTCTTCTTCCTCTTCATCCAGGTAGGCGCACAGTTCTTTTAGTGTCTTCTGTCTTAAATCCATGATGTCCAGCTTTATCTTCTTTGCTGCTTTCTCCTCTTCTTCCTTCTCTTCTTCCTCGTCTTCCTCTTCATCCAGGTACTTGCGCCGTTCTTTTAGTTCCTTGCGCCTTTCTTCCCTCTTCCTTTTCTCCCTGGCTTTATACTCTTCGATGCATCTTCTTTGGGCAATGGGGTTGGTCGGCATAAGGCGCTGGAAGAGAAGAGATGAAGTTAGGAGGCTACAAGGAAGATCCGAATACACAGCTACCTTATAGAAGAGGCCGTAGCGTTGCCCTGAGTCGTCTCACTGACCTCCTTCTTGTAGAGGGGAGAAGGGAGAAACTTCACACAATATGCCAGTCTCCTCAGCTGTTCCTCAGGACTGATGTAATCTGCAGAAAACACAACCAGATATTAGGAGCAATCCTCACCGTACAAAGAGGACGTATGTATGTTAAGACTGTCAGAAGGAGCTCACTGATGGATTCTCAGTTAACTAGTTCTGCAGCCAGCAATAGACAGTACAGCACAGAGGGTACAGGAGGCAAACTGTGCACAATTTTCAATAAAACTCAGAAAAATATTTACCACCAAGTATATGCATTAAAGGAAAGAAAATGTCCCCACAGATGAGTCTGTTTAATGAAAGCCCCAGAACGCCATGTAACAAGAGTATAGAGAACGGTGAGTGAGTGATGGATACTACCGGGTCCAACGCTGGCAGAATACTCCATCCCCATGGTGTCCGCTGATATCTTCTCTTGTAGAAATGTATCCAAAATCTATAAAACCTCAGGAGGCGTCAGCAGAGGGTTTGGGGATTGGCTGATATTTCTTTGGTCTTAGAAACATTGGCTATAAATAATTCGGGGGCTCTGCTGGGGAAAGGGCAAATTGGGAAATGTGTAGGATATTTACTGTTCTGTATCTGAGCTTCATTAAAGGGGAATTATCAGATGGAACAAGTCATCCCCTTATCCCTGGGCTCGGTGACGACTGATAGATCAGTGGGGTCCGACCGCGGGAAACTCCAGCAATCACCAAAAAAGGGCAGTGACCCCCATTAGAAGTGATCGCTGGATCCTTCCAGATGGGAGATGTGATGAGTGTGGCGCCCCCCGCTGGTGTCTCAGCGTATCATGTGTTGGGGAATAATGACTTCTCCTCTGGTAAATGGGCTGATTCCTGTCAGTTGTGGTCGCTGAGTGCGTGTGATGGGATGTGGCTCCGTCCATTAGATTATATCACGTCTTATACCTATAATCTCTCGCTGATCGCAGGTCTCTGTCTTCAAATTCAAACCGAGCAATCCTATTGGCTGAGTATGACTGTCGTTACCATGGTGACAGAATTTTAAAGGGACAGAACATTAATAATGTATAATAGTGTATTTTATTACATATTTCACATAATAGTGGCTGATATATGGACCTGTACAGATAATACACTTCTATAACTCCTCATATTTTTCATACAGCAATTTGGTGGTGCTGCAGAGATATTTTGGGCGTAATATAACTTGTGCTGGCAATTGATCATCTATAAAGTAGTCTGGTAATGTATGTAATGATCCTAAGATTGTGGTTTTATGTTTAATACAAATCTAAATATTAATCAGACGTCACTCCCTGCTATTTGAAGGGTTTTTGTCCCTTTCCCTATGTCAGAGTAGTATCACATATAGCTCGGATACGCTGCAGCCTTCAGAACAATGAGGTCCGTTGTGGCTTTCCCCTGCACATTCGGCCATTATATAAGTGACGGCAGCTGCGTTGTGTCCCTGCACGGCTGATAGCGTCGCTGTGCAGGGATTCAGTATGGTGGAGCTGGGGCTCTTTTCTTTTATGGGTCGATACAAGTCTTGTTCAGACATATAAATATGCCTTGATTACATTGTAGAAAAGAAGGGTGACATTACAGGAGTTCCATACATTCTCAGTGTAAGATCAGTGGGGTCGGACCCCCGGCACCAGGGAGTATACAGAAGGAGCTTGTGAATGTCTTACTTTAGTGGTCTTGTAAGCTCCTCATCCCACACTTTTCCTGTATAGGACATATAGCTTTTCTGTATACATAACTCTTATGTAAAAACAACATCCTCCATGCACATTTCTGTAGGTTGCCTGATGGTTCAGGTGTAGTTACATCATTTTTTTCTACTGCCCGACCTAACAGCGTTAGCTTGCTCTTTTAGCAATCCAATTGTATTGTTTCACATTTGGGGCGATTGTGTCAGCGGCAGGTTTCATTGTGGGGTTATATAATGGGCACTATTTTTATAGGCTTATTTGGATATTAATGCCTTTGTGAATAGATACTTTGCTGCTACCTTGCTCTTTATTATATTGTGGTGGGCAGTCTGTAGTCATATATTCAGATTTTCTGTGACTAGTTGGGCATATATATGTAAGGATTAACCATATCAGTACCTTGCAATGGTTTTGTTATTCATTGGGGCAATTGTTGCTTTTTAGTTGTTTTTTTTAACATGTCTTGTATGTTTAGTCTTTAATAAAATTCTATATTTTTGCTATTCCTTGGTGATCCCTGTCATTGCATCCTTTCTTTCTCCTTGTTTCTTTGCATCTCTATTATGTAGCTGCAGGGTTAGGGACGGCCGGTTCCTTGCAGGAATAGTTATCAGGACGGGTGCGGTTTCTGCTGTAATAACTCATTCATGTGACCCATCAGTCATCACCCGATCAGCCGGGCAATGCTCAGCACAGGCCGCCGTCATCCCACTTCTCTACATCTATTATATAGATGACGCGCCCCTGGGCCTGTGTCGCGCTGCGTTGCGCACGCGGGAGCTTACCCGGAGCCGGATCGCTTGAGGGTTGTAGTCTCGTGGCGGGGACCCGGTCCGTGCCCAGGGAGTCAAACTGAAGGGCGATGTATCAGCGGTAGATGTGTACGACTACGCCACCCGTTGAATGCAGCTATGGAGCTGCCGCTGCAGGACAGTCCGCTGAGGCCGGTGGATGGATGGTGCAGCGTAGATGGTATAACCCCCAACGGGAGGGGTATGGCCTCAGGGCAGCAGATGTGGATGATGGGGGTAGCAGGAACCACTCAGAGACGGTGCGGTGTTATTCAGGGTCTTTACTGGTAACAACGATAGACCCTCCCGGAGTACTTGCTAGCGAACGGGGCCTGGTCAGTCCTTGAGCAGATGGGATCTCCCCTGGCCAGGCGGAGTTGTAGGCCTCCCAAACTGACTGTACTCTTCTGGCTACCTTGCTAGAAGCGGATATAAGTAGCCCACGTCCCTGAGTGTACCGTGTGGTGCTCACCCGTATGGCCGGTGACTCGGGGCCTTCTAATGGCTTCCGCTCCACGATGGCGGTGCTGGTCCCACGCGTGTGACCGTGCCTTCGGGTTTCTGGGCCTGAGGACCTGAAATCCCCTGCCGGTCGGCTTCTGCTGCTGGGTCAGAGTTAGTCCCCACAGCCTCGGACGCCGGGTCTGGTAAGAAATCTTCTCAGTCAGGGCGAGCTCTGCAGCTGCCAGCCCCTGGCTTGTAGTAGTATTGCTCCCACTGAGCTTCTGCTGTTTCTTCCTATGCTGCTTCTCTGTCTCTACTCTCCTTGACTGACTAACCCTGCTTCAGCCCCGGGTTTACATAGGGGAAGTTCTTCCCCTCCCAAGACTGGGCAGGAGGTGTGGCATGCACAGGATCCCTGACCAAAGGACCTCCCACCTGCTCTCAGACATAACATTACATTACTGTGGAAACCAGACCCCTGGGGTGCCACATTCCCCCCTAGTAAAATTTAGTACTTCGGGACTAAACATATTTTAGAAAAACATAACAAGATATAAACAATAATAATACAATAAGAAAACACATAAAGATGGTTACGGCGTGTCCGCAACCGGGTGCAGTTTTGAAGAAAAGCAAGGTGTCCATTTCACCAAAACAGGGAGACGTAACCAGGTAGGGGTCTGTCCTACCCCGAGTCCTTAACAGTCTCTAGTCCATCCTGGGTTACGCTCCAACTATGTACAAGGATTCCCGGTAATCCACCAAGGATTCCTAAAAGTAACTGGAAACACAAAATTATACACAAGCAACAATACACAGGTAAACATAAATAAAACAATTTATACACTTCCAATCCTCCAGCGTGCGGGTAACTGGCCTCTAGTGGCCCTAGTGGACCTACGGAGCTGACTGTCTGGCCCTGAACTACAGGGTGTAGGAGCTGTCAAGGGTAAACTGGGCAGCTGTCTACCGGCTCTTTGTCTCACTAGGGGTACGGCAGGCTCACTATAAGCAGAGGGTTGATCCTCCTGTTCTGCTTGTGTGGAGTCTTCTGCCTCCTGGACCGGCTGTTCTTCCAGCTCTACCTGTTGCTCCGTAGGTGCTTGGGATGCTGGTTGGAGGAAGGTGAGTACGGGTACCACAACTGCACCATTGACTTGAGTCCAAGACCGAGGGAAGTCCCCGAGCACAGTACTAACCATATCTTCCCTTTCGATGGTCTTCTTGTTCCTCTTCAGGGTTCCTCAGTTGTTCGGGACACTTCTTCAGGTGGTCCCGGGATACAATGGCTGTGGTTTCCCCTCCGTCTTTACTGATGGTACAAACCTTCGGGTTCTCGTGGCTTGAGGGCAGTACGGTGTACGGGTCCTTCTCCCACTGGTCGTCCAACTTGTGGAGCCGTCTCTTCCTCTTCAAGACCTGCTCTCCGGGTACCAGGGGAACAGCGGGAGCATACTGGTTGTAAGTTTTCTCTTGTCTTTCCCTAGCCTGACAGAGACTTCGCTCCACGCTCTCCTGTACTCTCCGGTACTGCTGCTGCCTCTCTGTGTCCCAGTCTGTTTCTGGTGAAGTGTCCTCGGGTGTCAGGACTCCCATTTCCAGGTCAACAGGTAACTTACCAGGTCTTGCCCTCATTAGGTAAGCCGGGGTACAGTTGGTGGAACCTACCGGGATGTGGTTGTATAGGTCCACCAGATCGGGCAACTTCTCAGGCCACAGACTGCGTTCTTCCAGGGGCAACGTTTTTAGAAGATCCATTACCACCTGGTTCATTTTCTCACAAAGTCCATTAGTTTGCGGATGGTAGGGTGTCGTCCTTATCTTCCGGCAGCCATACAGATTGCAGAATTCCTGGAAGACCTCCGCTTCAAAGGCAGGTCCCTGGTCCGTCAGCACTCGGTCCGGGTACCCGTGTGGACGGCAAAAGTGCTGCTGGAAGGCTCTAGCTGCTGTTTGAGCCGTTAAGTCCTTGACGGGGACGACAACCAGAAACCGGGAGTAATGATCCACGATGGTTAACGCGTAGACGTAGCCACTTCTGCTTGGGGTCAGTTTTACATGATCCAAGGCTACCAGTTCCAACGGTTGCCGGGTGACGATGGACTGCAGGGGAGTCTTCTGGCTGGCGCGGTCCTTCCTTCTCAGGTTGCACGGGCCACAGTCTCTGCACCACTTCTCAATGGTTCCCCTCATGCCTACCCAGTGGAATCGCTCGCGCAGCAGGAACTCCAGCTTCTTCCACCCGAAGTGTCCAGCTCCGTCGTGGTATGCCTTCATCACCATGGCTGCGTCTCTTCGTGGCACCACTACTTGCCAGAGTAGTTCATGCGTCCGGGAGTTAACCATTCTGCGGCACAACTTCCCCTTGTAAAGGAACAGTCGACTCTTCTCTGCCCATAGTTGTTTGGCTTCCTCCGGAGCGTCTGGTTCAAGGCAAGCCTCCGGGCGAGTCAGCATCTCCTTCACCAGTCGGACGGCAGGGTCGCTGTCTTGCGTTTCCGCCCAGTTGTAGTGAGGTAAGGGGTTCAACGTAACAGCCTGCTTACTCCTTACCCGGTGGGAATACTGGATAGTCCCATGACGGTGGAACGCAGGGAGTTCAACTTCTTCCAGTCCCTCCGGATCTTCTCCTTCGTCCGGCAGGTTGGGCATCCTGGACAGGGCATCCGCGTTGGTATTGGAGCGTCCGGCCCGGTATTTGATTGTGAACTCGTAGTTGGACAGACGGGCCATCCACCTCTGCTCCAGGGCACCGAGTCTTGCCGTGTCCAGGTGTGTCAACGGGTTGTTATCCGTGTACACGGTGAACCGGGAAGAAGCGAGGTAATGCTTAAAGCGCTCGGTGACTGCCCATACTACGGCCAGGAACTCTAGCTTAAATGAGCTGTAATTCTCGGGGTTCCTTTCGGTGGGTCGCAGTTTTCGGCTGGCGTAGGCGATTACTCGTTCCTTCCCCTGCTGGATCTGGGACAGTACGGCTCCTAGCCCGATGTTACTGGCGTCGGTGTAGAGGATAAAGGGCTGGCTATAATCCGGGTACGCCAGGATTTCGTCCCCCGTGAGGGCCATCTTCAGCTGGCGGAAGGACTCTTCTTCCAGCTCCTCCCATTTGAAGGGCGGCTTCTGGTTCTTGGCCTTCCGGGACTGGCCTATCAGGAGGTCCTGCATAGGTGCTGCCTTTTTGGTGAAACCGGGAATAAACCTTCGGTAGTAGCCTACCAACCCGAGGAACTGCCGCACTTCTTTTACGCTGGAGGGGCTTGGCCATTCCTTAATTGCGGTGATCTTATCAGGGTCGGGAGCCACTCCGTCAGCGCTCACCACGTGTCCCAGGTACTGCACCTTTGGTTTCAGGAGGTGACACTTGGAGGGTTTCACCTTTAGGCCGTAACTCGCCAGAGCCTCGAACACTTCCGCCAGGTGTTTCAGGTGGTCCTCATACGTCTTGGAATATACGATGACATCGTCCAGGTACAACAGGACCGTCTCGAAGTTTCTGTGGCCCAGACAACACTCCATTAGTCGTTGGAAGGTTCCTGGTGCGTTGCAGAGTCCGAACGGCATGCAGGTGAACTCGCTAAGTCCCATCGGGGTGGTGAATGCGGTCTTCTCCCGGTCCGCCTCTGCTACAGGAACCTGCCAGTACCCGCTAGTGAGATCCAAGGTAGAGTAGAAGTTAGCAGATCTTAAAGCAGCCAATGACTCCTCTATCCTTGGCAAGGGGTACGCATCCTTGTGTGTGATACGGTTGATTTTCCGGTAATCTACACACATCCTCATGGTGTTGTCTTTTTTTCTGACTAAGACTAGTGGAGCTGCCCAGGGGCTACAGCTATCCCTGATCACCCCAGCCTCCTTCATGTCTCTAAGCATCCCCTTGGCGTGTTGGTAGTGGGCAGGGGGTACGGGTCGATACCTCTCTTTTATAGGAGGATGGTCTCCCGTGGGGATGTGGTGTTCTACCCCCTTGACTCACCCGAAGTCTAACGGGTGTTTACTGAACACTCTCTCGTACTCTTGAACCACCCGATAGACTCCTTGTTTCTGGTGTGCGGGAGTGGAGTCAGTACCCAGATGTAGTTGCTGACACCAGTCCTCCATGTTTTTCTTAGAGCCGTTACCTTCCTCCGGGTGAGATGGAGGCAAGGGTTCCACAGATTGTATAGAATTTTGGTTAATGGTATATAATTTGGCTAGCGTGGCATACCGGGGCAGGTACACTTCCCTCTCCCCGATATTTATTATGCGAACGGGCACCCTCCCATGGCGTACATCAACCACCCCCCGTGCTGTCAAAATGGTGGGCCTACTGTCCGAGTAAACTGGTTCTACCATTGCCTGGTAATCTCTACCTCTCAGACCAATAGCTGCCCGGCACCAAATCATCATTTCACTTTTTGGGGGCATGGCAATAGGAAAAGGGTCACACATTCTTACGCTACCAATCTCACCGCCGGAGAGTTCCACCTGTTGCCGTCGCATCAGTGCCCGGATCTCTTTCTGGAGCACCCGCTGCTCGCCGGAGCTGGCGTTCTTGGCAACCTGCTGTAAAAGGAAAATCACCTCTGCAAGACAATTTTCAATTACATTAGTTCCTAGAGTTATTTTTGGGTGACTCTCATGTTTGTCAATATCTACAATGATCAGTCCCTGTGCTGCCAGTTCGACTCTACCGATTTTGATGGTCACCTCTTTAAATCCGATCTGTGGCACGGGCTGGCCATTGCTGGCGATGATACTCAAGTCGTCGTCAGGGTAGCGGGTAATATCCGAGTCATTCCAGTACTGCTTAAAGAGCACGTACGGGATGGTGGTGACCTGTGACCCGGTGTCCAGTAGGGCACTCATGGGAATGCCATCCAGTACCACAGGCAAGACTGGACGTCCTCCCACATATCTGTCGCGCCAGTTCGATGGGCCTGGTGATCTTTTTCCTGGGGGTTGGCCCTCTACCCCAGGTTGTGCCCGTTTAAAGAACAGTACCTTGCCATATGTCCGGGTTGATTGCAGCGGCGGCAGATGGGTCGTCCGTCCTCGCTGTATCGGTCACTGGGTCTTCCTCTGGCCGGTGGGGTCCTCCTTGGTCGACGCCACGGGATGTCCTCCGGTCCGGATGCCAGCTGGATCTTCCCTGGGGTGGAAGCCTGTAAAGACTGCACAGTTCGGGTTAGCGCAGCAACGCTCTTAGCTAGCTCTTGGACCTGATGGTGTAGGTCTGGAGCCGGGTCATTGTCCAAAGCCTGCGCATCAGCTCCCACAGGCCCTGCCGACAAGGGCGCCGCCTCCTGGTGGTAAGTGATAGCAGGGCGCTTGTGGGTCACAACGCCACCCGGTGCCCGTTCTCGGAGCACCCGGATGGCTCTGTCCTTGAACTGTGCAAAGACCAGATGGGGATCCTGTAAGGCCATTGCCCGCAACTGGGTTCGGTGGGTATTACAATACAGTCCCTCTATAAACTGTTCGGTCAACAGCCTGTCCTCGTTTCCCACTCCATCAGGGTCGGTCTGCTTAATGGCCCTCAGGGCCTCTTGTAGGTTTAGTGCATAGTCCCTTATACTCTCATGCGCTCGCTGCTTGCACCCGTAGAATCTAAGCTTAATCTCGGCTGAGGTGCGGGTATCAAAGGTGTCCTTCAGCCGGGTTAGTATCCCTGCGACAGTCTTCCTCCCAGGTGGCCAGGATTTTACTTCCCTTTTGGCTGCCCCGGTTAGTTGGGCCACCAGGATGCTCACTTTTTGCTCTTCTGTGAGGGGGTACACCTGGAAGAGGCTATCCAGCTTTTCTCTAAAGTCATGCAGGGTATGTGACTCCCCTGAGTACTGGGGTAGCCAAGCTGCTCCCGGGATATAGGGCATGGTGAAGGGCATAACTGCAGCAGCGGTAGCGCTGGCGGGGGTTGAGGCAGTGAAGCTCTCCTCCGTATCCGACATCTTCCTCCCCCCTAGTGGACCGTGGCCTACCTTGCGATGATCCTCTTCCGTAGGCCGCGGCTCCGCAGTGGATCGTCAGGGTTGAGGACCTTCCGTCGCGCTCCTGTGACGTCGGCGTCTGCTGGGCTCCTTCCAGGACCTTACGCAACGTCCGGACGTGAGGCGGGGCTTCAGTTCTCGCGCGCTTTCGGAGTCCACGCCCCTCTTCTTCCCGCGCGGCGTCCTCAAGATGGCGTCCAATGGCGGGAAAACTCCACGGATGGCGGGAAGAAGGCAGAAGATGGCGCCGGATGGCGGGAAACTTCACCGATGGCGGGAAGAAGGCTGAAGATGGCGCCGGATGGCGGGAATCTTCACCACAGGTAAGTTTGAAAAGTCTCTTTTTCAGGCACGCAGTACCCGGTGGTTGCGGGCACGAAATCCTGCCGACTACGCCAAAGTTGATGCGCCCCTGGGCCTGTGTCGCGCTGCGTTGCGCACGCGGGAGCTTACCCGGAGCCGGATCGCTTGAGGGTTGTAGTCTCGTGGCGGGGACCCGGTCCGTGCCCAGGGAGTCAAACTGAGCGGCGATGTATCAGCGGTAGATGTGTACGACTACGCCACCCGTTGAATGCAGCTATGGAGCTGCCGCTGCAGGACAGTCCGCTGAGGCCGGTGGATGGATGGTGCAGCGTAGATGGTATAACCCCCAACGGGAGGGGTATGGCCTCAGGGCAGCAGATGTGGATGATGGGGGTAGCAGGAACCACTCAGAGACGGTGCGGTGTAATTCAGGGTCTTTACTGGTAACAACGATAGACCCTCCCGGAGTACTTGCTAGCGAACGGGGCCTGGTCAGTCCTTGAGCAGATGGGATCTCCCCTGGCCAGGCGGAGTTGTAGGCCTCCCAAACTGACTGTACTCTTCTGGCTACCTTGCTAGAAGCGGATATAAGTAGCCCACGTCCCTGAGTGTACCGTGTGGTGCTCACCCGTATGGCCGGTGACTCGGGGCCTTCTAATGGCTTCCGCTCCACGATGGCGGTGCTGGTCCCACGCGTGTGACCGTGCCTTCGGGTTTCTGGGCCTGAGGACCTGAAATCCCCTGCCGGTCGGCTTCTGCTGCTGGGTCAGAGTTAGTCCCCACAGCCTCGGACGCCGGGTCCGGTAAGAAATCTTCTCAGTCAGGGCGAGCTCTGCAGCTGCCAGCCCCTGGCTTGTAGTAGTATTGCTCCCACTGAGCTTCTGCTGTTTCTTCCTATGCTGCTTCTCTGTCTCTACTCTCCTTGACTGACTAACCCTGCTTCAGCCCCGGGTTTACATAGGGGAAGTTCTTCCCCTCCCAAGACTGGGCAGGAGGTGTGGCATGCACAGGATCCCTGACCAAAGGACCTCCCACCTGCTCTCAGACATAACATTACATTACTGTGGAAACCAGACCCCTGGGGTGCCACATTGACACTCCACAACTGCTCCTTCTCTTCAGAATTCAGAAAGATTTATTTTTTTATTTTTTTATTTCCGCAGCCATGCAGTGACGCTAGGTAGGTGCAGAGCTAAAGGGAAACCCACCTCAGAAGAAAATTCTAGGGTCCTGATCACTAGAGATGAGAGCTTAAAGGGAATCTGTCACTAGGTTTTTGCCATATATTCCGAGAGCAGCATGATGTAGAGACAGAGACCCTGATTCCAGCGATGTGTCACTTTCTGGGCTGCTTGCTGGTGTTTTGATAAAATCTTTGTTTTATCAGTAGGAGGTTGTGACTAGAAGACTAGTAAACCTGCAACCAGGTATCCCTCATTTTTCAGGAGTGGTCCAAATTAAATAAAAAAGCGGTCTATAGGGCGCTAAAAGAATGAACACTAGAAGTGAAAAAAATTTTAGGACTAAAAAATAAATTTAATGAGCCCTTTCCACAAAGCGTTTCGATAGTGAACTATCTTCCTCAGGTGGTACATGGCGCGCTTTTTCTCCCTTTCTCTTTTCTCATTTTTCACAAGGTCT